>NC_047084.1:422338965-422639908 GCF_902459505.1 Geotrypetes seraphini
TTTACTAAAAAAGAGAGGGGAAAATATATATATTTTAAATATGATTAATTTTTAAAGTACAGTGGAACCTAGGTTTGCGAGTAACCCAGTTTGCGAGTGTTTTGCAAGACGAGTAAAACACTCAGCAAACTTTTGCCTCGCAAAACGAGCATGTTCCGATATGCAAGCACCTCCCTCCCATTCTAACCAGCATCGCACCCCCCGAACCGGCATTGCAACCCCCCCTGCAAACGCCCCCCCCCCCGGTGAGAACCGCATCGCACCCCCGTGCTGAAAGCAGCATCCGCCCGCCTTCCTCTCAAACACGCTTCTTACCCCTTCTGCTGGTTGTGAGAGTGAAAGCAAGCTCCCGTCTCTTGCCTGGGCTGGGCCTTGAGCATCTACGCATGCTCAAGGCCTTCTGGACATCAAAGAAAGATTTGTAGAGGGGTGCCAGACCGCCTCCTTTTCGGTGTGATCTGGGTGAGAAGAGGCCTTGTTAACCATGGGAGCAGAGTTCATTTTGTGTGAATAGGTCATCTTTAGTAATCCATGATTCCGTGATGCACAGGAATCCAGGATCAAGATCCTCGAGAAGGTCGTTCAGAATTTGAATCTTGTTGCATGCGGATCTGGCATTGCAATAAAGTGTCGGGACTGGAGTGAGAGAGTCAGAGGCCTGGTTGGGAAGATTAGCATGGGGCAAAGGCTTTAGAGGGGCATGGTTGGCTTTTTGGGGTTTTTTTTTTTGAAGGGTGACTTCTGGTGCGCATCAGTGTGGGGATTCTGAGGCCAGGGCAGATATTGTTGGCATTTCAAAAGTCAAGTATGTTGGGAGAGGGGGGTTTCAAGCAGAGGGAGGTAATGAACGATGAGCAGAGTAGGAGAAGAAGGAGCCAGAGGGGTGGATTCATGGTGAGGCTAGGGACCTATTTAATCTCTGAGTGAAGGTTTAAAACAAGAGGACAGCGCGGTGTCTAGTTGAGTGAGTAAGACAAGAATGGGGAAATAGGCGTCTTTTTTTTTTTTTGAGAGCTAAACAGAGGTAGAGCCTTAGCAGAGAGTACAATCTAGCAACTAAACAGTTTTCAGGTGGGAACTTAACACTAGTAGGAACTTAACTCAGGAGAACTTAAATCAGGAGAGATTAAACAAGGAGAAATTGCACAGTCAAGGAAGCCTAGGCTGCTCTCGAGTCAGGAGGGAAACTGGGGATCAGAAAGTGAACACTAGGCAGGATCCTTAGTAATGAATACAATTTAGCATCTGACAATTTTATGTGGGAGTTTAAACACAGAGAGACTTATAGTGAGGGAGGAAACTTAGGCAAGGCAAGAACTACACAGTCTGGAAGTCTACTGCTGTCCTTGGAAGGGCTGGAGGGAAGCAGGGCTCCAGGGGTGAGCAGAGGCAGGACAGAGGAAGGAGGGACAAGATGGAGGAAGCTTCCTTATTCCTCTGCCTTGTGGGGTCATTAAGGAGAGAAACTTTTGGCGGCCTTCAATGGGCTGAAGAGAAGCCGGGTGCTGAAGTGCACAGAGGCAAGCTTGGTCAAACTTGCAAAGGCTTCGGCAGCCCTCGGGTAGGCTGGAGGGAAGCAGGGGTACAGGAGTGAGCAGAGGCAGGGAAGATCCCTCCTGCTCGGGCGGTGTTGGCACCGAGGTGGCTGTTAATGAAGCGTAGAATGGTTCGACAAGGGGTGTTGAGGGGCAGAGTTGGTCTCCCACGCCGGCCAACTCCTTCCCTTGTGGTGGCAGGAGCCGAAGGAAGAGCTGGGGACTGAAGATGGCTGATTTTTTTTTCAGCAGAGAAACGGCTCAGCAAGGGCTGTTGGGGTGGAATTGGTCTCCCACACAGGCCAACTCCTTCCCTTGCGGTGGCTGGAGCCGAAGGAAGAGCTGGAGCCCAAAGATGGCTGGTTTTTTTTTTCAGCAGAGAAACTTGATTTACGAGCATGCTTCTGGATCGAATTATGCTCGTAAACCAAGGTTCCACTGTATATAAGAAATAATAAGGTTGATGTAAGGGGGAGGGATTTGAAGGCCAGTCTGTTTTTATGTCTTCAATTTGTCGCAATATAGAAAGGGAGGGTTTATGGGAGGGCAAAGGGAAGGGTTTTGGGATCTTAGAATTCCAATATTTAATAGAATAAGGGGTTTTAAGGATGTTACACAGAATGAATTAAGGGAAGATGGATGTATATTGAACAATTTTAAGTATATTAAAACAAAGTATTTTTTGTGGCTCAAGTGTACAGTAAGTAAATATCTTAATGGAGCTTAAATTATTCTCACTAAATGTTAATGGCCTCAACCATCCAATAAAGAGAAAGAAAACACTTTTATGAAAAAAAAACAAAAAAAAAACGTAGGTATATGTTACATCCAAGAGACTCACTTATCGGCTATGGAGTCTAAAAAATTAGAAGGGGATTGGGTTAAACATTGTTGTTTTTTTTGCCCCAGCTATAGGAAAAAAGGCAGGTCTAGCAATTTTAATTAATAAAAAATGTAATGCTTTATTTAAAATGGTTAATGCAGATCCTTCAGGAAGATGGATACATGTAGACATGAGCATGGGAAATAATACCATGGCACTTTTCAATATATACGCACCTAATTTGAATCAGATTGAATTTTTTAAATCTATACAACAGTTGTTACCACTGGCTGCTTCTAATTTAGTTGTGGCAGGGGATTTTAATGCTGTTATGGATCCTTTATTGGACAAAAAACCTAGTAGAATTATGAAATCATTAGGCTTGGATAATTTGGTACAAAATTGTGATTTGAAAGATATATGGCGAATATTTCATTTCAATGCTTAGGAATTTTCATTTTGCTCCCAAGTTCATAAATCTTTTTCAAGAATAGATTATATTTTTGTTACAAATACCTTAGTACAACAAGTATCACAAGCCTCCATAGATCAAATTATTTTGTCTAATCATGGAGGGGTCTGGAGTAAAATTAAAATAAGTGATTATGATAATAGTAAATCTATATGGAGATTTGATAATACTTTGCTTGCAGAACCAAATTTTATTTTCAAATTAATAGTACTGAAGATATCTCTATAGAAATTATTTGGGATGCTTTTAAGGCAACTATAAGAGGTCAAATTATTTCTTTTTTGGCTTATACTAAAAACAAATTAAAAAATAATTTTCAAGTTTAGAACAATATATTAAGGTTTTAGAATCAAAATTGATTGAGAAATGGGAATATTCTACATTACAAGATCTCTTGAAAGCTAAGGGGAAATATAATGAGATTTCTTCTAAACTGATAAGGAAGGACTTATTTTCTCAGCAGGCAGGAAATTCAAATAAGGCGGGAAGATAATTGGCAAATTATCTAAAAGCAAAAAAATGTAAAACAAAGTACATCAACATTGGTATTAACATTTTAACATCGATATATCACTTGAAATTCTACAATTAATCTTATCAAATTAAATTTATCCCCTTCCCTCCCATCCTTTTATATTTCACTAGCTGATGCCCTGGCGTTGCACGGGTATTTAATTATAGCAATAACACTGTAAATGGATTCAAATAAAGATATTTTATAGTGGTGAATGAAATTATTTTTTTACAGCTTAATAAAAAGTACAACATTCAAATTATAATGTGAAATATTTGACAAAATGAATACAATACAACTAACGCAAAACGTGATTATAAACAACATTTTTAGTTTCACCTCCAGGAGCAAGAACATATAAATTGTTGGGTGAACCCACCCTTGAGCAAGCAACATAGAGTTGTGGGCCGAGAGACCCCCAGAACATATCACCCCAGGTAGTGAGGGATCTGCATACCAAGTTTCGTTCAAATTGGTCAAGCCGTTTTTGAATTACTGTGAGAATGGCAGCTTTTTACATTTTTTCCATTGACATGAATGGGTGATATCTGATTTTCTGTTTGTAGCTCCGCCCACGTGTGCAGGTGGGCCGCGAGACACCCAGAACATATCAGCCCAGGTAGTGAGGGATCTGCATACCAAGTTTCGTTCAAATCGGTCAAGCCGTTTTTGAATTACAGTGAGAATGGCAGCTTTTTACATTTTTTCCATTGACATGAATGGGTGAAATCTGATTTTCTGTTTGTAGCTCCGCCCACGTGTGCAGGTGGGCTGTAAGACCCCCAGAACATATCACCCCAGGTAGTGAGGGATCTGCATACCAAGTTTCGTTCAAATCGGTCAAGCCGTTTTTGAATTACAGTGAGAAATGCAGCTTTTTACATTTTTTCCATTGACATGAATGGGTGAAATCTTATTTTCTGTTTGTAGCTCCGCCCACGTGTGCAGGTGGGCCGCGAGACCCCCAGAACATATCATCCCAGGTAGTGAGGGATCTACATACCAAGTTTTGTTCAAATCGGTCAAGCCGTTTTTGCGTGATCGCGGCACATACACACACACACACATACATACACACATACATACCTCTGATTTTATATATATAGATAAAAACATTTTCCAATAATAAATACCCCCCTGCCCCCCACCCAATTTCTATTTGTACTAATCAGGGAAGAAAAATATATACTCATTTTTTACAGTAATCTGATAATGGCTTCCACACATCCTGAAATTTATTAAAGTTCCCTTTTTGAATGGCTAATGTTTTTTCCATTTTATAAATATGGCATACTGAATTCCACCAAAAACTAAAGTTCATTCTATTCCAACTTTTCCAATTAAGTGTTATTTGTTGTATGGCAACTCCTGTCAAAATGAGCAATAATTTATTATTTGTAGAGGATATTTGACTCTTAGCGCTCATCTCCATGCCAAATAATATTGTATCGTAGGATAATGTCACATGATTTTCTAATAAACAATTTATTTGACTCCAAATTGATTTCCAAAATCCCATAATAAATGGACAATAGAATAATAAATGATCTAAAGTCCCTGCTTCAAGATGACAATGCGAACATCGATCAGACTTAGAGCTATCTAATTTTTTTTAACAAATAGGGGTCCAGAATGCTCTATGCAACAGGAAGAACCATGTTTATCTCATAGATGCAGACATTGTACATCTCATCCTCCAAGACCAAATACGTGGCCATTGAGAAGCAGAAATTTGATGCTTAATCTCAATGCTCCAAATGTCTCTAAGACCTGTCTTTGGTTTTTTATTCATGAATCCAGATATTAATTTGTACCACTGCGCAGCCTGGTGTCCGAGGAAGTCCGTCTGAAAGCATAAGAACTCTAAACTATATTGATTATTAAGATTTTTCCATTCAGAGAACCCTGCCTGAATGGCCTGTTTCAGTTATAACCATTTATAATTTTGTGATTTATCAAGACCAAATTTATGTTGCAACTGTGAAAAATCAAGCAGTTTACCATTAGATATAACATCATCTAAAGTACGTATTCCTGCTATTATCCAATACTTCCAAACGACCTTAAATCCGCCTATTTTGATGTTGGAATTAAGCCATATAGTTTGATTTGTAGATTTTTGTATTGGGATAGGTGTTAAATTATTAACATATCTTATAGTTTTCCATGTATCTATTAATATTTTGTTTTCTTTGTACAACCTAGGCATTTTAATGCTAAGAACATGACACAGCCTTAAAGGAAACAGGAGCTGCCATTCTAACCTCAGCCAATCTGGGAGCTTTTCCATGAATTCTGGGAGGACCCAATACATATCCTGGCGCATAATATAGGACTGATGATACCTATAAAAATTTGGAAAATTTACCCCTCCCTCTGTAATTGTTTTTTGTAGGGATACTAAGGCAATCCTAGCATGTCTACCCAGCCAAATAAATTTTGTAAGAATATTATTTAATTTTTAATACAAAGACCCCTGAAAAAAACTGACATCATACCCATTTGGTAACAAACCACAGGGGAAATCATAATTTTAATAGTTTGGAATCTCCCCCACCAGGATAGATATAAAGGATTCCATTGTTCACATAATTCTGTAACCTTCTGTAACAAACATTTTTCATTCATTTTTATTGTTTCTTCCAGTGTGTTTTTTTATCCAAATACCTAAATATTTTATTCCCTCCTCTTTCCAAATAAAGGGAAATGAACTGAATAAACCTTTTGTACAATAAACATTGAGTGGAAAAGCTGATTTATTCCAATTTATTTTATAACCTGAAAATCTTCCAAATTTCTCTATCAATTCTAGCAGGCATGGAATGGTTGTCTCAGGATTTCTCAAATAAAGCAAAATATCATCTGGCCTAATATTGGTAGAATTAGGGCTTTCTTAAATATGTTGGGAAAGGATCTTGTAACCCTGGGCAAGTCATTTAATCCTACCATTGTCCCAGGTATATTAGATAGATTGTGAGACTGCCAGGATAGACAGGGGATAAAAATGCTTGAGTACCTGAATACATTCATGTAAACCGTTCTGAGCTCTCCTAGGAGAACTGTATAGAAAACTGAATAAATAAATAAATTTGGAAGATACAGTATTAGGGGCTAATTTTGAAAAAATAAAATGAACATGATATATTATAGATTATAGATATATTATAGACTTCTTATAAGAGTCAGAGCCAGCATAGATTTTGTTTCTTCTACAAACCAAACTGATATTGTTGGCCTCAGTTGCACTGGCTCTGCTCCATTCCTTTACCATGATCCTTTCTCATTTAGGTAATGAGCAGCTGCACCTGATCCCAGCTGTTTCATATTGTGCAATATCACCAGAAGGATGGCTTAGTGGAGCAAATTAATGTTGCTAATCTAAAACAGCTGAAATGCCTTCTGTATTGATAGGAGGGGATGCTGAAAAGTTTTCAGCCCAACCAACCAACTTCCTAAATTCTGAGCATAATTTTGTCACTGTAGCTGAAGTATTATCTTTTTTTTTTTTTTGATAAGTTCCAATTTGTAAAAACAAAATTCTCTGTTTTGACATTATTTCAGATCGTTGATTGAACCTTATCCACATCATTCTCTTCTGAGTTGGACTGAGAACCTTTCAGCACCCTTTCGTACTGCATAGATATCAGCAGCCTTTTCTGGAACTACAACTAAAGAGTTTTCTTAGAAAAATCAAATGATTAGGATGTTTTCTGATGCTGTAGCACTACGTACAAGAATATTTCACCATCAAACAGAGCTGTAACCTGCAGCACATGTACTGGAGACAAAGGTCCTGCGATAGCAGTTTTTAGTGCTAGGAGCCGCGCTGAATGGCCTGCACTGCTCCTGACGCTAATTGAGTTCCTGTGAGCGTCGTGAGTAGCACAGGCCTTTCAGCGCGGCTCCCCAAGCTAAAAACTGCTATCACAGTTTGATAGAAGAGGGCCAAAGTGGTGAATAATTCATTAGTTCATTTTGAATCCTTATTAGTTTATTTGGTGGTATCAAATCACATTCGGTTTTGTGATAGTGTTTATTTAATATTTGGATGTATATATATGTTGCTCTGTTTCCATTTATGTTTTGCATCTTTATCCCTGTTCTCTTCCTTTCATGAGGTGCAAGCGATGACAACTTTGTGCAATATCAGACAACTGCAGTTTGCTTCTTCCCTCAGCTCCACATGGATCCTTCTGTGAATAAGTCCCTCTTTATCCAGCGATGCTTTTACCTAGCGATGCTTTTACCTATAAGCGAAAGGGGAAGATGACCTAGGCATGAAAGACATATTGTATAAACATTAGGAATGTACACAGGGAACATTTTTGTTTTAGTTTATTTTTAAATCTTTAAATAACATTTGGATCCTAAAGATCTTCATTTGGTCCATTTCATTCTGGTTCATTAAATTCAACACATCCTATCTATTTAAAATCCGCTGAGACGGCTGAGAGACAAAGCTAAGCCCTGGGCAAACAATCTTAATCCCCCTCCCCCCAGCCATACCATCAGTCAAAAGTAAACTCTCACTTTCACCCTTCTAGCCCCATGTTCAACAATTTTTTTTAATAATTCTTTATTCATTTTTATAACTTACATCAAGTGCAACAAAAAGTATCAACCATTTTGACTTAAATATATTACTTGAATTCTACAATTCTTCATATTAAATAGAATTATCCCTTTCCCTCCCCTCCCTTCAACATCTCTTAATGCTTATACCATATAATAAAATCCCCCCTCCCCCACCCCATTCTTTCAATTGTACAAATCAGGAAAAATAATACTTATACATTGCAATAATTTATTAATGGCCCCCACACATCTTGAAATTTATTAAAATTTCCTTTCTGAACAGCTAATGTTCTTTCCATTTTATAAATTTGACACACTGAATTCCACCAAAAATTGTAGATTAATCTATTCCAATTTTTCCAATTACATGTTATTTGTTGTATGGCGACTCCTGTTAAAAATAAGTAAGAGTTTATTATTTTTGGAAGATATTTGGCTCTTAGCCCTCATAGACATGCCAAATAATACTGTATCATACGATAATGCTACATGATTTTCTAATAAACTATTAATTTGGTCCCAAATTGACTTCCAAAAATCCATAATAAAGGGACAATAGAACAATAAATGATCTAAAGTCCCTTCTTCAAGATGACAATGACAACATCTATCAGACTTAGAGCAATCTAATTTTTGTAAATGAACAGGGGTCCAGAATGCTTGGTGCAACAGAAAAAAACATGTTTCTTTCATAGATGCAGACATTGTGCTTCTCATTCTCCAAGACCAAATTCGTGGCCATTGAGACGCAGTAATTTGATGCTTAATCTCAATGCTCCAAATGTCTCTAAGACCAGTCTTTGGTCTTTTATTCATAAATCCAGATATTAATTTGTACCACTGAGTGGCCTGATGTCCCAGTAAGTCCACCTGAAAGCATAAGAACTCCAAGCTATATTAATCATTAAGATTTTTCCATTCAGAGAACCCCGCCTGAATGGCCTGCTTCAGTTGCATCCATCTAAAATTTTGTGATTTGTTGAGGCCATATTTCTTACTCTCCCCTCAGTGTAGGATCTTTCTCCATCCCTTCTCTCTCCTTTCCTCCCACCATATCAAATGATTCTACCTTTATCTTCCCTCCCTCCAGTCTGAATCAGAAGCCTGCCTCTCAAGTGGTGACTGACAATGGTGGCAGTGACTCTCACATGCTGTTTTCAGCTAACCCAGAAGCCTTCCCTCTACTGAGTCTCATCCCACTCTGATGCAATTTCCTGATATAGCAGAAGTATCATGTGATACAAGGGCTTAAGTTCCTAAGATGCCTAAGGCCCCTCCCATGAGCCAATCAGGGCTTTAGGTCCCTCTCTGTGCATCAGTGTCCTGTTGAAAACTTCCCATATTTAATCTATTTTATGTAGGTATTTTTTGAAGATAGTTTTGCTACATTCTTATAATATTAAATGTTCATCAAATATATTTATTCCCAATAAAGAAGAAGGAAGGCAAGATGGTGGCAGCAACAGTTGTGCTCCATACCGCCAAAGAAAATCATGGTAAAGTGCAAAGGGAAGCCGCATTCGTTTCCAGCTCCCTCCCCAGTATCGGTGCAACTAATGTTGGAGGATTTCCTCTTACCAGCTGTAACAAAAGATAAGCTTTAGGATGATTAGCTTGTAGCAGTGGATTTTACCCACAGTGTGTTGGATACCATACTGAGCCCCAAAGAACATGATAACCCAGCTCAACCCAGAAGTAGAGTAAAAGAGCAGTTAGGGAGCTTCACTATGGATACCGGAGAGGTTGCTGAATTTAGCTCTGTTGCTGGGGCACTGCCTGATTCTTCACTGGCTGAGGTGGGACAACCAACAGAAGAGATCTATGCTGGAGCATCAGGTGGATGGCCTGAGAGGATTTCTTTGAGATTTGAACAGGCTGCTACTAAAGGCAATGACGCTGGATTTAAGAACACTATCAGGCTGAAGAAAAGACCAGAGAGGATAACATTGGAGGAGATATGGGACGCTGTTAATACACTGGAGGTTAAATTGATTGAGCATTTAGTCAGTTTTTTGCAGTTGCCAGAAGTGGTACAAATACATATTAAACATGTGGGGACTTGGTTACTAAACTAAACTAAAAACTTAACCTTATATACCGGGTCTTCAACCAAAGGAAGCTTGACGCGGTTAACAATAAGTTAAAAGATAAGCTAAAATACAAGAGAATTAGTTTTCAAAATGTTTAGCGAATAAAAAAGTTTTTAAAGATTTACGAAAAGATTGGAAGGAACTGGGACACCTCAAAATTAGAGGAAGTTCATTCCATAATTAGGGAAATGTAAATGCCAGAGAAATACTAAAATTCTTATCTCCTTGAATTCCTTTCCTAGAAGGGAGAGAAAGTTTAAATCGATGAGAGCCTCTCGCATGTGAAAATCTATAAACATCCATAGAAGAGGAACAAGCAGAACAAAAATACCATATAAAAGTGGACACCTAAGCCCAGGAGTTGGGAAGAACTATTGAGGGAGTTCAGGCCACTCAACCGACTTTGGTAAAAGATAACATGAACATCCATCAAAGAATAGAAAGGCTGGAGAATTATGAACCCAGGCTAAACTTAATTTTCCACAGTCTCCAATTCTATCACCTAATGAGATGCTTAAGAAATACCTAAGAGAAATCCTGCAAATACCATCTGAGACCATACCTCCAATAACCAAAGTTTATGATATAAACTTGTGAAGTCCATTGACAAAACCAATAGCAGGCCAAGACCAGGAGGTCAGTTTTGATCTGACTGGCTTCCTGGAGAGTTCCGGTACAGTTATGACCAAGGTGACCTTCATTGCAACATTTGCATTAGTGTATGATAGGAACTGGATTCTTCATTTGTATTTTCATTTTAAAGATGTAACATTTATGGGTTATTCTGTGATGGCTTTTCCTGACCTTTGTAGGTCTACTCAACTGAGAAGAAAGGCTTTTTTAGCCCTTAAGTTTCAGGTATTAGACTTCAAAGGGACTTTTTTCCTGCAGTTTCCATGCAAATGTATTGTTAAAATGGCTGAGAAAACTTTTGTGTTCTTTAACCCTGAGCATTTAAAAACTTTCCTGGAAGCAATGCTACCTCTGGTTCCAATAGCAGTGTTACTCCCTCAGAGACCAATGTAAATATTGCAGAAGAAAATTAAATTCCATTTAATCCGCCAGTTAAAAAACTATCCCCCTCTTTTACTAAGGCACGCTAGCTGATTTAATGCACGCTAACCAATTTCACGCGCGCTAAATGCAAACGCATCCATAGAATATAATGGGTGCATTAGCATTTAGTGCACCCTAATCTTTAAAGCGCACTAAATTGATTAGTATGCGCTAAATTGGTTAGCGCCTCTCAGGGCTCCTTTTACTAAGGTGCACTAGCATTTTTAGTGCGTGCTGAAGATTAGCGTGCACAAACCATGCACTAAATGAAAAATACTAACACAAGCTCTATGGAGGCATTAGCGTCTAGCATGCGTGTTAAAACCGCTAGCACACCTTAGTAAAAGGAGCCCTTAGTAAAAGGACATCAATGATTTTCAAGAGAAAATATTTTCCTTGTTTCCCTGTTTTTCTTTAATCTTGCCCTCCTCTAAAAAATTTTTTCTTTAATATGATGGTTTAGATAGAGACATGTTCATCTTAAGTATGTTAAAGTTTTCCTTTCTATTTTTCATTGTAACTCTACTTTCTTGAATAATTTGCAAAAATTTTTTAAAAAAAGTTTTATTCCCAATATTCTGGCTTGCAAGAGATTTAAAATCTGCCATATTAATAGACTACAAATGGAGAGTGTGCAGAGTCATCTTACTCCTTTTTTCACTTCCATGTTTTGTTGTATTTCCTGCTGCTATTCTGCCAGAATTTATTTCTATCTAATAAAAATTTATGATGCAATACATGACTTTGTATTTTCTTTCATTTGTAGCTATTATTGTGTGAACTTCCCTGCCTCCTTTTAAAAGGTTTCAAAAAAATCTAATAAAGCTGTCCTTTATCTTTGTAAATTCACTAAAAAAGTCAAATTATTGTTTGGCTGGTCAATTTGTAAGACTGGAGGCACGGTGCATTGGGGAACAGATTGTCCTGGATGACTAATCCCTGAAAAATTACCACTAAAAACCATTACTGATTGGCAAAATGTGTATGTATATATATATATATATATATATATATTTTTTATTTTTTTTTTTAATAAACATAAACACTCTACAACCTAATAAATCTGCCCAGTCTTTAGACTTGATATGAAGCCCTCTTTTACATAAGATGTTATGGCAGGAAATTGAGATCTACAGGTTGAAATGTTCTTATTTACCACAGTATTTTATAAAAGGTTTTATCACATTTTAAGCCTTTTGTAAAATATGTCCATGGTCTCTGGTAAATACATATCTATTTGCCAGCATGTACAGAAAGAGGGAGACTTCAGGACTCTACCTGTGCAGAAAAAGAGCACCATCACTTTATAAATGTAACTAACCCCCCTCTTCTACAAAGCCATGCTAGCGGCTGCCACATGGAAACGGCCCCGAAGCCCATAAGGATTTAAAGGGCTTCAGGGCTATTGCCGTGCGGTAGCCATTAGCACGGCTTTGTAGAAGAGGGGGTAAATGTAAAAGATAAAAAGATTTTACTACAGTAGTTCCATACGTATGAGAGTCATATTTAAGACGCTTATACTGTACATATGAGTACAGCCAGCTATGCATCTAAGCCTCAAAATATCAATGTTTATATTTTAAATGTTAAAATAAGTACTTGGGGGCTATCCAGAATTATCCACTTACTTTCATTCTTGGCTGCAATGAGCATTTTGCAGAACTTCATGTGTGTTTGCCAGGATGTGCAGAAGTCGGTAGTGAAAGTTTTGGACCTGTTTCGGAATTCTTATTGTAACATGGGAAATATGTGTATATGCTGTTGGTTTTTTTGTGTGTGTGTGCATATAACATGCCCTTCCCTCTAAGTCTGTATTTTCGGTCATATCCAAATATAAATAATAGCACTATAAAATTGCATGTATAAATGTCAGGACCAATATTCAAAGCGATTTAGTTGGCTGCTGACTGGTTAAATTGCTTAGTTGAGGTCAGTGGCGTACCTAGCTTATGTGACACCCGGGGCCCATCATTTTTTGACACCCCCCATCTATATGAAAAATATGATTTTTAGTAACAATCTACATATCGCACAACAAGAGTGTACCTAGGAAAAGGCAACATCTTAAACACTGCAGTGAGCACTAGAACACCAACACATACATTGTAAAACTAAACAAACCAGATCCTGCACAGTCAATTGATCCAGTACAGTCGATGCTATCAGAAAGCCATGTTCCTTTCATACACACAGACAGATACACCTTTGTCCAATATGGAATAATCACAAACTAAAAATAGAAATATGTAGACAAAAGTTAAACTGAACTGCCAAGAAACCAGACTCTGCATACAATGCAACACTACAACACCACAAAAACAGTAATACATGTACTCTAATACTGTGCAAAATATAAAGACAGTAGATGTAAATTTGAAAAACTGATATATAACAATCACCACTTTACAAATTAACAAATAAAAATAAAACAAATAATGAGAAATATGAAAATACCATTTTATTGGACTAATCCCCGTAAGCTCGGTCCTCATCTCCACAAACCACCTGATTCCATCCACACAAGCCTTGAATTGTTTTATATTGAACTTATTATATTAAAGTATAAAAAGAAACAATATTCTGTACAATTGTCAATTTATAAATCAGCGTCTTCTCCCCACTCTCTCTTCCCCATTTCCCTTCAGCATCCTCAGCCCACTCTCTCTCCACTTTCCTTCAGCGCACACACATAAAAACAAGCAAGTAATTTTATATCATTTTCATTCTATTCATTCATAGAAATTAAAGTCTAAATAATGCCAGTCACATAACAAAACATGATTTTACAAAAATAATTCCCTGCAGTCAAGCCTGCAAAGATTACTAGATGTCTTTCAGCAGCTCCCCTCCCTCCCTCCCCTTTACCTTCATGGCCAAGTCAAAATGATCTACTAACAATAAAATTTTAAAAACACAAAGCACATTGTACGCAGAGAAAATGTTAATTATCATTTATATTCCGCGGGTTTTCAAAGAGGTCAAGGCAAATGACTTTATGCAATGTCATCTCAGTAACAACTATACAAAAATAGACAAATATGCCCCCTCCCTTTTTATTAAACCGCGATAGCGTTTTTTAGCGCAGGAGCTGCGCTGAATGCCCCACGCTGCTCTCGACGCTCCCTGCGATAAAAACTGCTATTGCAGTTTAGTAAAAGGGGCCCATAGTGCAAAATATAGACAGCATATATAAATTCTCAAAACGGACACATTTTGATCACTAAATTGAAAATAAAATCATTTTTCCTACCTTTATGTTTGGTAATTTCATCAGTCTCTGGTTGCATTTTATTCTTCTGACTGTGCATCCAATATTTCTTCCCTTCTTTCAGCTTCCCTTCTTTCAGCCTTCCCTTCTTTCATGCTTCCTCTCCTCCAGACTTCATTCCCTCCCCCAACTTTTTCTTTGTTTCATCCTGTCCCCTTCTTTCTTTCTGTATGTCTGTCTTTCTCTCTCTCTCCGTGCCCCATTTCTTTCTTTCACCCTGCCCCCTTCTTTCTTTCTCTCTCCATGCCCCCTTTCTTTCTCTATGTCTGTCTTTCTCTCTCTTTCCCCATGCCCCATTTTTTTTTCTTTCTTTCACCCTGCCTCCTTTCTTTCTTTATAGATCCCTGTCCCCCCTTGCTTTCTTTCTGGCTCCCTGGCTCCCCTCCTTTCTTTCTCCCTTCCCTCCCCCATGCCACTGCTACTACCACCACCATGCTGCCACCACCACTGGGGAAAGGCTGCCACTGGCCATTGGAAACAGGCCGGCGCCAAATTCGCCCTCCTTCTTTTCCCGTGGGCCGACCAACTGTGGCTGCCCGGCGTCAATTCTAATGTCGGAGAGGACATTCCGGGCCAGCCAGGCAGCAATTGGCTGTCCCAGAACGTCCTTTCCGACGTCAGAATTGACATCGGACAGCTAGAGTTGCTCGGCTCGGGAAAGAGAAGCAGCAGGGAGGGAGAATTCTGCGCTTGCTTCTTTCTTTCCCCGGCGGCAGCCTATTCCCTGGTAAGTGGCCAGCTGAACACTCCCTCGGGCCTTGCACCTGGGGCAGACCGCCTCCCCCCCCTTGGTACGCCATTGGTTGGGGCTAGCCGCTAATATTCAGTGGCGCTTAACTGGCTAAATGCCACTGAATATCACAGCACCTAAATCAAAGCTGGCTATGTTGGGGGCACTTGGGGGGCGGAGTCAGCACTTTGCCACTTAAATGCTGATATTCAGCCTTTAAGCCAGTGGTCTTCACTATTTTTTAAACGAGGACCGTTTTGGGTCCAAAAAGAATGATGGAAAGCCAACAAATAATGCTTCTTGATATTCATTCTTACCAGAACACCTGGCTTTGATCACACATGCAGAACACCGATAAATCCTATGGGGCTCATAATTGGTAAAGACCCTCCTCTTCATCTAAAGGTCACCCTCAGTCTTCCCCCCTTAAGCCCCACCTCTCCCTTCTCTCTCCTGTCTATCTTCTCCCTAAAATTCAGTATAGTCCTCTCTTAGTCTGTACTCTGATAAATTGTATCTAAACTCAAATAACTTGTACTTAAACTAAACTACTTATACTTAAACTCTTCTCTTAATTTGCTGTATACTCCCTGTATTTAAACTACTGCACAGTCTTGTATGTCCAAACATTTAAACCTATTGTATATCCTATATGTCTAATTACTCTCCATTGTGTATGTTCACTTGTAGACCGTTCTGAGCTACTGGGAGGATGGGATAAAAATCTAAATAAATAAAATAAAAACGTCCAAAAACCGGCCTAAGTCGGCACTTGGATGAACATTTCTCAAAAACGTCCAAGCGCCAAAAATAAAAATGGGTTTTTGACGTATTTCTAAACGACCTAGGCCTTCATAGTGCCGCTCAACGTCCAAAGCTAAATGGGGCATTTTGGGAGGTGTGTTGAGGGTGGGAGTTGGGCAAGACTTGGGCCGGCTTAGACTTAGTCATACAGTATGTATAACCGAAAGTTTAACAACAGAGCCTAGACGAACTTGGACGTTGACCCACCTAAACTCACCAGATAAGCACTGCAAACACATAACACAGACCCCCCACACACTACCCCAGTGATCACCAACCCCCCCACCCCCATAAAAATTTTATTCACAACTTTAAATTTCAGCCTCCAGACTATCATTACCTGGCAGCCGGGCATAGGAAAACCTAGTCGTCCAGTACAGAGGCAGCTTAAGTTGTCTTGAGGGTGGGTTAGGGACCCATAGAGAGGAGAACCCATGCTCATAAGACCCTGTAATCACTGCATTGATATTTAAACATGTGCACTCCCCTATACACCCCCAAAACCCTTTTTTACTGGCATATAAGTGGCTCCTGCACCATAAGGGCTATTGGGGTGGTAGATAAGTGGGTCTAGGGGATTCTGGAGGTGGTTTGGGGGGCTCATCATCGCCTATAGGGGAGCTGTAGTGAGGAGAAGCCATGGCACCCTTTTTGTGAAGTTCACAGCAGTGCCCTGTAAGGTACCCCACTATTTAGGTGGCATGTCTGGGTGTTCAGTCCATCACTTTGCAGACCCCTCCCACGTCCAACAGGGCTTGTTCTACGCGTTTTGGAGTTGGACGGAAAGTTGGACAGAAATGTGGTATAAAGATGGATGATCAGATCGGCAGGACGTATAATTAGACGATTTTTGAAAGTAAAAAAAAGTTGGACATCTTTTTCGAAAATGTGTCGGGCTCTTTTTAACTTTGGACGACTTGCGAGATGGACATAAACGGACTTATGCCCCTCCACGCAAATACAGGACCACAAGCTAAAAGTCCTAATATAAACAAACAAAACCCTAAGATGCCAGACTCTGCATGCATGCAGTACAACACCATAAAAAGAAACAAATGCATTTCTTCCTCAACAGTGCAAACTATAGATGCAAATTCTCAAAACTGAAATATTCAATCACTAAATTTAAAATCATTTTTCCTACTTTTGTTGTCTGGTGATTTTATTTTTCTTAATGTCTTTTCCCATCTCTGGTTGCACTTCCTTCTGTATGTGCTCTTAACTCTTGTTTCAAAGGCTTTCTTGTCCATTTGCTGTACTTCTCTCCTTCATTTTCTGCCCTACAGGCTGCAGGGATGGACCAAAAAGATCTCTGGGGGCCGCCATTAGCTTGCAGGCCTTGCAATGAAAATCACTGTTTTAAGCAGTCAAGTTTACCACATAAATGGGACAACAGAAAAGTCTGTCCTATTTTTATGTGTGAACCCCTAACTGCTTAAGTGCAGAATACTGACTTAAGCTTAAAAAGAACTGGATATTCAAAGCCAGAGCTCGTACATGTAGAGGGCAAGGAGAGCAGCCACTCCCCAAATGGCACCTATGCAGATCAGCCCTTTAGCTATTTTACAAAAGGTCTGCTCTCCCTAACATCAAAACCTACCTATGCTTCTGCCTTGTATATCCAAGAATAACACCATTGGCGATGAGCAAAGAACTCATCAGTTGGCTGAAATTGGCCCCACCATTGTTTATGTATAGATATGCCAACAAGGCTTTTAAAATTACCTCCATAATTTATCAGCCTCAAAATAAGATCCTCCTTATCTCATATGCAGACATGCATGCACACACATACAAGGTAGTATACCATTTATGTTGTTTTCTAACAATAACTATTTTAAACTTTTATAACTTTTGTTTGGTGTCATTGACTCGTGTGCAAGTCCTAGCAACTTGATTAATTACAGATCTAAAAAGAAATTGGTTTGGTTCTAGTCTGTTAAGGTCCTCCAGCATCATCCTCATGGTTGCTTTCAATGTGTCCAGCCATCTGATTGCAGGTCACCTTTTTCACCTGGTTCCTTCAGTCTTCTCAAACATGATGTCCTTCTCCAGTGATCTGACGGTGTGACCAAAATCATTTGGGCTTCGAGTGACATAGCTGTTTTGTTTTGTTTTTTTATTTTCCAGAATTGATTTGTTAGTTCTTCTGGTGGTTAGTTCTGGTGCATAAAATTCTTCTCCAGCTCCAAAGCTCAAATGAGTCAATCTTCTTTCTGTCTTATGTTCTTATGTTAGTGTTCAACTTTTGCATCCGTAATTGACCACTGAGAAAATGAGTGCATGGACAAGTCTGATCTTCATTTGGAGTGTTATTTCCTTGCATTTGAATACTTTGTCAAGAGCCTTCATTGAAGAGTGACCAAGTGCTATTCTGCAGAGCATTTATTTCCTGCTAGTTGCTTCTTTGTTTATGAAAGAGCCCAGGAGATTGAAATCCTTTACAATTTCTATTCTGTCACCTTCAAGCTCAAAATCTTCATCATTTTCTATGTTCATGATCTTTGTCTTGTTTATGTTCTGTTCTAATCCTATGTTATGACTTTTGGCTTTGACTTTTCTCAGTAGATGCTATTTCTACAGCGCTACCAGACATGCACAGTGCTGTACAGAGTCACAAAGTCCCTGCTCAATTGAGGTTACAATTTAAACAATCAAGACAAACAAACAGGATGCCAGGGTAGGGGTTACAGTTAGAGGGAATGGCTAAACTGCTGGCTAGGGTGGAGAGCTCTACCAAACCATCAGTCTGAGGGTGATAGGTGGCTGATCGAATATGCTTAATTTCAAACAGATTTAGGCTACCTGTAAATGCTCAAATCCTGATTAAGCTTTCCTGCAGTGTGCACCATGCTCTAAATGCCAACTCACCTGAACAGATAATCTACTTGTTCTTCATCTCCCACTTCAGCTCAACAAGGATTAACAACATCCTTCAACTGATTGTCCCCTCATCTAAGGGAGCAAAATATAAACAAATATTCAACACACTCTTACCATTTTCCGCTATCAGAACCTATAATGACCTTCCAGTACCTTTATGAACTGAACTGAACTATCTCACTTCAGAAAACAACTAAAAACCTATCTATCCAGTAACTCTGCTTTGGAATTTTTCTCTTCTGTTGTATTTTTTATTGGATTACTGTGTTGTTTTTCCCTCATCCTTCCCTTTATCTATTCCTGGTATATAAGATAATTGTTTGTTTAATCCTTTTCATAGATTGTGAGCCCATTGGAACACAGAGGAAAATTACTCAAAGTAGCTGATTAGACTTTTCGCCATTGTATAAATCAAATTTTGTTTTTATAAACTGCTAAGAAGCCAGTATGATGATTTAACAGTATATAAACACTGCATTAAATTTAATTTATTCCATTAATGGTAAGAATCTCTCTGGGAAATCCAACCTGACAAGAATATGCAGAGTAATTCTTGGGCTGATGTTTTCCTCATCGGTGCTGCCCAGGGGTACCTAGTAAAATAGTCCATTAGTATAGAGCAGTGATTCCCAACCCTGTCCTGGAGGAACACCAGGCCAATCGGGTTTTCAGGCTAGCCCTAATGAATATGCATGAGAGAGATTTGCATATGATGGAAGTGATAGGCATGCAAATTTGCTTCATGCATATTCATTAAGGGCTAGCCTGAAAACCCAATTGGCCTGGTGTTCCTCCAGGACAGGGTTGGGAACCACTGGTATAGAAGATATGGATAGCCCTTACCAGTTGGTTCTAGTGGCTCAATTATACCCATCACTACTTGGGCTAGTAGCTGTTCCATTCAGGGAAGTAGGATTAGTGGAGATTTCTCAGGTAGCCTCTCAGGTACTTTTCTGACAGTTTGGATAGAATTAACAGTTCTTCTTGATGTCCTGGTAGATTCCTGGCCAAAAGAAGCAGGGAACTAACCAAATAAATGTTCCTGCCTTCCCTAAGTATCCTGCTAAGGTGTGATTATGGGTGAAAATTAATAATGGGGGGATGCTAAAAAGGCTGGGGACCATCACCTGGTGTATTTCTTGTGGTCTTCTCCCTGTTGTTCCTGACATTACATGCTATATTTACTCTCAAATAAGGGATAAGCCCCCCTCCCTCATTTCTGCAGCTACTGGCTTTCTCCCAAAATTTATGTAGGAAAGGGTCCTATTGTTAAGGCCTCCTCCCCAAGTGGTTCCACCCTTCCCAGGAGAAGAGAATCAGATACAGCATATCTTCTTTGTAGCTGGTGATGAGCGTTGTATCATCTGCATAGAGCAGGTTGTTTATATTTCGACCACCAACGTTACTAAACTTAAAGCTGTAAAAATAAAAGTATTTCTATACTATATCTAATTTTCTTCTGTGAATGTATCAACAAACATTTTTTCCTTCTAATTATCTCTTTAAGCTATGGTATTGATTGATACTAGTCATCCCCAAAAATACATCTTCCTTGAACTACTATTTATGTCAATAATTTATGCTAACTGTCTTCTACATATTAGGCTTAAATTATTATTCATTTCATTGTGATTATTATTAATGGAGTATGTAATTTCCTGTCCACCAAGGCTTACAGTACAGTAGGAATCTATTACATATGGTTCATCTCTTTTAGGACATTGTGCATTAGCCAAATAATACATAATTGGTAAAGCTAGGAACTTCATTGTGCAACCTCTTGAGTATTTCTTGTCACATGCAAGCTGTTCGGGTCACTTCAAAAATTATTTATATAAACAGTTTATGTGTATACACATAATCATTCTGATTTGTCCAGTGAGGAATTTTACTAACTATTTTTTGGGACAAAATAATTCTTTATTGTCTTCTTGAGGAAGTATAGCATTCTTTTTTTTTCAATTTTAATATGTATTCATGATTATATACGTATAGCATTGTGTGTGTGTGTATGTATAGATGTAGATAGATCCAGCACTTATCACCATTGTGAGCCCTCTCCCATTTATTCAGACAGTTGGTAACTCCTCATTACTCCTCTGGTTCCTCTCTGCTTATTTGTATGGAAACAGACAACCTTAAAAGGCAATAGCTCTGCAGAACTATGCTTAATTCAGAAAGTGGTCCAAATAAACTTAATAAGAACCAATTTTGATTGAGACCTCTACTTTAGAAAGTATTGCCTTTCTATTCCCTTCCTAGTCTTTGGAGATACTGTTCTTCCTTAATTCACAGGTATGAACTCAATAGTTTAGGTATATATCATAAGAATATTCCAAATTAATCCACTCTAATGCTCGGTCAGTCTTTCAGAAGTTCAATGTTGGATTCTGCCACAAGCAAAGAAACAGTGGAGATGTCCAGCAACTAGTAGAAACAGAAACATGATGGCAGATAAAGGCTCTTTATTAACTCAATGATTCAACACGTGTTTTGTCCAAGGCCTTTCTCAGGAGCCTTGTGATGTGTCACATCAGAACATACTGTACAGTATATCACAAGCTGGAATCTCAGTAAATATAAAAGAACACTGATGTAGGTTCATAGAAAAGTATGATGCAAGTTACTGTGAAACCAACTGACTCCAAAAAAAGAATAGCCAACAATGAGGTAAAAAATGGTCAAAAGGTTCCGTGAGTGATTGCAGAACAGCAAAACCACCAACATACAAAGGAATATGTATACTAAAATAATAATGAGTGTGACAATGTAAGGTTCCCTCAGTGCGCAGGATAAGCGACGGGAGAAAAACTCCAACGCTTCAAGCGAAGAGGTAGAGGCTAGAAAGCCCCCACCTACACACTATCATGGGGTACCTATAGTGTGTTTTGAAATTAAATAGCACAATCCCAAACAAGTACACAATGAACACAAATAAAAAAATGGATTTACAAACTGCAATCACTCAGGGAACCCCCCCAGCCAACTCCCAGCAAAAAATCAAAAAAGCAACTTAGCTTGAAGAGTCTTCATTCAACGTCCAGGGGTGCAGGAACAACGTAGATAAAACACCGCAAAACCAGGTTCAACCAAGCCTGGTATCGGGAACAAAATCCCTTCTTCAGGAACCCATGAATCAAGTATCCAAACGGACTTCAAGGCAGGCTGGAGAGAAAGAGAGGAGCTAACAGGGGAGCAGAGCAAAAAGGCCTTAAAAGCCATCAAAAATGACATCAGCGGCCAATCACAAGCCAGGGGAGGAGCAAGTCCAGCAAAGATGATGTCACAAACTAAAGGAGGAAACTAAACTATACTATACTATAGTGTTCCATTCGATACTGTCGTTTAATCCCTGAGGGGAGACACTCTGAAGATGGAAAATCCAAAACTGTTCTCTCAAATTGATGTAAGCCATTTTGTCACCCCGGAAATCTTTAGGGATCTGTTCGAGGACGAACCAAGAAAGGTCCCCAAAAACATGATTCTTCTCCATACAATGTGGTACAAGAGGGGCGGTTCTCACAGCGGTCTGAATCCTGCTCTTGTGTTCAGACAATCTGATTTTTATTTTCCTGCTAGTGCGTCCCACATAAATACGCTCACAGGGGCATATGATACCATAAATGACCCATTGAGACTCACAGTCAGTAGAACTCTTTAGATGATACTGTCTCTGGGTCTGGGGATGTTGCCAAGTTGAAATAGTGAGAGTAGTACTACACATAGTGCAGTGCCCGCAAGCCTATGGCCACCTATATGATTTGCTTGAGTGACAGTAGTTGTTAACAAATTCTTTAAATTTTTAGGACGAGAAAAGGCTATACGGGGAGGATCCTTAAAAACCTCATGATGGTCTAACACATGCCAGTGTCTTTTGATGATATTGGCCACTTGGCCCGATCACAAAATGATACTACACACACCTGTTGAGAGTTGGTGGGCCGCTGAGCAGGGGTCAACAGAAGATCAGGATTGTCGTAATGGGCCCGCAAATAAGCCCGTCTGATAGTCCAGTCAGGGTACCCACGAGCTCTAAAACGTAGGGTCAACATTTTAGCCTGACATTTAAAATCAGTCAAGGTAGTACAGATCCAACGAATCCTCAGGAACTGGCTGATGGGAAGAGATTGTTTTAGACAGGCCGGGTGACAGCTGGTATAGTGGAGATACGTATTCCGATCAGTAGATTTTCTATGGACACTGGTGGTAAGCCCCCCATCCTTCTTATGAACCACAGTATCCAGGTAAGTCACTTCACAGGAACTAGTGGAAGCAGTGAATTTGAGGTGAATGTCCATAGAATTAAGCCAGGACAAAAATTGAATGAACTTCTCCTTGGATTCAGTCCAGACTAAAAATACATCGTCAATATAACGAAGCCATATTGCGATGAAGGACATCCAAGGAGATGGATAGAGACAATGTTCCTCAAAATTAGTCACATACAAGTTGGCCACACTAGGCGCCATAGCGGTCCCCATCGCGACCCCATGAACTTGAAGGAAAAAATCACCCTGGACCTCAAAAAAATTCCTCTGAAGAACCAGAGTGGCCAAACTCATAAGGAAAGGGGTAGATATCCGGTTATCCAACGGTAAACAGGAAAGAGTAGTTTCCACTATACCAACCTGGTTTTGCGGTGTTTCATCTACGTTGTTCCCGAACCCCTGGACGTTGAATGAAGACTCTTCAAGCTAAGTTGCTTTTTTGATTTTTTGCTGGGAGTTGGCTGGGGGGTTCCCTGAGTGATTGCAGCTTGTAAATCCATTTTTTTATTTGTGTTCATTGTGCACTTGTTTGGGATTGTGATATTTAATTTCAAAACACACTATAGGTACCCCATGATGGTGTGTAGGTGGGGGCTTTCTAGCCTCTACCTCTTCGCTTGAAGCGTTGGAGTTTTTCTCCCGTCGCTTATCCTGTGCACTGAGGGTACCTTACATTGTCACACTCATTATTATTTTAGTATACATATTCCTTTGTATGTTGGTGGTTTTGCTGTTCTGCAATCACTCACAGAACCTTTTGACCAGTTTGCCTCATTGTTGGATTCTTTTAAGTTACTGTGAAACAGCAACTCAAAGGATCAAATCCGAGTTCAGAGGTTGGATCAAGAAGTAGGGGAATAGATCTGGAGATCAGAGACTAGATTAGGTAGTAGGGGGATGGTATTGGCCCTATATTCTGTGGTCTGGGAGCATCAGGCCATAGCATTGTGGTCCAATGCTTCCAGCATGGTAAAGTAACCCGAGTTTCTGTTACAAAGACATAGGATTCTGTACTAAAGCTGTCACTCATATCTTTCATATCCTCCTCTTCACTAGTGGAGAATAGCTCCCTCTTCAGTTTTTCTTCTGCAAGAGATCTGAGAAGGTGTATTATGATCTGCTCTACTTCCTTTTATAATTTTGGGGTATTTTTGTCTGTCAGTTCTTTTTTATTTATTATTTATTCATTCATTCAGTTTTCTATACTGTTCTCAGAGGGGAAATCAGAATGGTTTACATTAATTTATTCAGGTACTCTGTGTGGCTTTGGTGCTTGGAGGTTCCCTTCTTGGGGTTGCTCCACCAGGGAAAGGACGTAGACCTGTAAGGGTGGGCTGCTTCTCATAGGTCAATATCTTGGAGTACCTGTAGAACCAGCCTGTTTTGTGATGCATCAAAATCTCAGGGTCCGTTCACGTGGGAGATTGCTCACCTGCTGGTTTATCACAGGCTTGAGAGCAAGGCTATGGGGCCCCTATGTAGCAACTCTTCGGGTATCAGGGAGCTGTCCCCGGATGTGCTGCATGGATTTTTGAGGGTTGGAGTTGGTCAGAGTCCTCTTGACTGGCAGCTATAACACTTCCAGTGGTGGATTAGTTTCTAGCAGTTTCTGAGGCAGAAATCCTTTCCCTGCAGGCAGACTGCTACAAGATGACAGACAGGCACCAGAGAAGCCACAGTGAATTCTCCCATTATTCTCTATGGGAAAAATTGAAGGGGGGGGAGGGGATGTCAGGAAAAAGATAGATCTGAGGTTGGGATTAGGGTTAGGTTTCCCTACCTCTAGAACACATTTTTATTAGTTTTTTATGTTTCAGAAAAGCTCCCAAAGGCTGTTTTGGCACAATTTTACTGGTGGCAGCCATCTTGGATTGTTTGTGATTTTCTTTTTCTCAAAAAGCTTCCATATGCCTCAAAGCCCCTCATTTTAATCAGGGATCACCTGTAATGGATTCCACCAGGTCAATATGTCTCTGTTTCATGCCATTTTTATACAGTTTTTTTGGCAGAAAAGCTACCATCTTCCATGTGCCATGGGGCACAGGTTGAAGGGGATGGGAACTTCAGGCTCAGCCTCCTTAGAGTTCAACAGGGTGGAATAACCCAAAAAGCCCAGTCAGCAGGGAGAAGATCCCACTCAGAATCTGCAAGTAACAAGGGTGTGAAATGCAAGTGCATGGAGTCAGCGGAAGTCAAACAACCCCAGTCATAGGGTCAACTGTTCAGGGTTTTTCACACTTTGTCAGTCTCTTTTGGAGTGCCTACTGGATGGGCCCAGGAAGCGCTTTGCTGCCTGCAAGTGCACCAGCACTGGAACAGGGAGAGTTCCATCCCAAGCAGGCTTCTCTGCCTTTGCATAAGCCAGCTCCAAGCATCAGTAATACTTGGAGCAGGACTGGGAGGACTGGAAGTCCCTTTCCATGCCTTTATTATCAAGTTTCAAGTTTATTTAAAATTTCTTATACCGCCTTATCATATCTTCAAGGCGGTGTACAGAATATATTAAAACAATGTATCACTGTAAGTTACAGAGCAATTAAGGACAGAACTGGGGAATGTACAATTTTTAGTAACATGGACAAACCAAAATGAAGAGAAGGAGGGTTGGAACTTCAATTGATAGAAAGAAAAAGAACAATTATGGAAAAGACAAAAGGAAGGGAAAATAAAGATAAAAGATCTTTCCAGGAACTAGATCACCCTTAAAAGGGCAGTTTATGTGTCAAAAGCATCGAGAAATAAAAATGTCTGTATCTCAAGGATTGGCTGCATCCTTGGATGATTTAGGGTCCCTATCCAGGATTGGATGTCAGTAGGCTGTGGCTTCTATTGATCAGGGTGAGAACCCTTCAATACACCATCTTTTCAAGTCCACAACTGTTTCACATGTCATTTTGGACATTCTATGTGAGTTCAAGTTGGACACTCAACAGTCTTCTACTTCCCAGTGTTCTGTTATGTGTAGTACAAACATACAGACTACCTTCTTTCGGTACATCCAGACATCACCTAATTAGTCACTGACCAATAGGAATCCCCAGAAGGCTTCCAAAAAGTGGCAAAAGCTATATCTAGGCTTTATCCTATGGTTCTGGTATTCCAACAGCTGTTTTCACAGCCAAAAGTGGATTTCGCAGTAGCTGACATGACCAAGCGTACTTCCCTTCCTAGTGAGGGGGGGGGGGGTTATGCTGAAGGACACACAGGAATGCAAGGTGGATTTGGTTCTTAAAATACAGTTTGAAGTACTAGTTTTGGGTATCAAAGCAGCAGCGGTTGCTGCCTTTCTGGCATGGGCCTGTAATGCCAGGTTGCAGCACAGTCCCCATTTGATTATGGAAAGAGTATATTATGTGACTGATGCTCTTTACAACATCATCAGAGTCATAAGCAAGGTATTGGCTCTTTCTGCCCTCCGAATGCTCAGGATTAGGTAGTGGGCGGGTGATTCAGTCTCGAAGGCTACTCTAAGCAGATTACCCTTTAAGGGGCAGATTCTTTTTAGAAAAGGCTTGGATGACCTCATGACCAGCATGATGGATCAATATACCCAAATCTCTTCCAGATAGCAGAATTCAACATTCCACTGGAGGCAGCAGGGGCACTTTTCAGTCCTCTTGGAAATCCCGCCAATTCTCCTCCGGTGCCTCGTCCCAGAGACCCTTCCAATGGTTCAGAGATCTGGCAACTACAGATGCCAGCAACCTTTGGGATCTTGCAGTGGCACAACCACCAAAAAGTCACAATGATGCCAGGTCAACTGTCACACTTTCTTACATTGGCAGGAGACTGTAAATTCTTTGGAGGGAATGGGAACAGATCTCATCAAATTGCTGGGTCTTGAACATTATTTGAGAGGGTCACAAGATTGAATTTTCTTATCCTCCTCCAAATCTGTTCCTCGACTCCCCCACCAGATGGCCAGAGAAGAAAGCCAGGGTCTGAGCAATGGTACAACAACTCTTGGACATCATACCATAGAACCAGTTCCCAAAGAAGAATCAGAATCTGACAGATATTTCATATACTTTGTAGTGTCCAAGAAAGGCACAGAAGATTAGAGACTTATCCTGGATCTGAAGTGCCTAAACCAAGGTGGTGGTAGTGGTTCATGCAGAATGGGCATACAGGTTCACCCATACCTGGACAATTAGCTAATCAGAGCCTACTGAAGATAGGAAGGTGAGCACACAGTTCAGCAGGTGGTAGATCTCCTACAGGGATAGTCAACTTCAGGAAGATCAACTACAGCTGATTCAGTGCTTGAAATATCTGTGACTCTGTTTCAACAAACTGAGAGACTGTGTCTTCCTTTCCGAGTCACACAAACAGAAGCTCAGGAAGCAGATCTTAGCATTACTGATGCTCATGGGCTGGCATTACCTGCAGGTACTGGGCTCGATGGTGGCCACCCTGGTAGTTATTTCCTGGGTGAGAGTACAAATCCATCCACTCCAGGATTCTCTCCTCTACAGGTGGTCCCTGCAATAGCATTCTCTACAGATGCAGCTTCCCTAATCATGGGAGGCAAGGAACAGTCTCAGTTGGTGGCTACAGGAGGATGCCTTGTCAAAGGGCATACCCCTCAGAATCACCTCATGGGTGATACTCATGACTGACACCAGCCTGAGTGGCTGGGGGGGAACTTCTGTGGTCACCTGCTCCAAAGTAAGTAGACACCATCGGAAAGCAAGTGGTCCATAAATTGTCTAGAACTGAGAGCCATTCATTTGGTGTTGAAAGCATTGGAGACTTTCCTGACAGGAAAGACAGAGTATTCTCCAACAATGTCACCATGGTAGCTTATGTGAGCAGACAGGGAAGCACAAGAAGTGCTCCATTGTACCTGGAGGCATAGATGTTGTTCAAGTGGGCATAAGCTCACTTACAGGCACTCTCAGCAGCCCACATGGCAGAAGTAGAGAACATCCAGGTCCAACTTTTTAAGCAGGCAGACTCTGGATCTAGGGGAGTGGTCTCTGTCTCAGAGAGCATTCAGCCTCATTGTACAATACTGGGGAAGACTGGAAATGGATCTTATAGCTTCAGCCAAGAATGTGAAGGCAAATTGCTTATACAGTCAAAGAGCCGAAAGAAGTACAGGATTGGATGTACTGGTTCAGCCCTGATCCATGCAGAGTCTATCTACTCTCTGTGTTCCCACCATGGGTCATGGTGGGCTGGATAATCCGCAGAGTTGCGAGCCATCAGGGTCTGGTAATACTGGTAGCTCCAGACTAACCTTGTCGGCCTTGGTATGTGAATCTGGTGCGACTGCAAAGAAGTATGTGTCTCAAGCTGCTGGGGCTCCTCAATTAGGGCCTAGTTCCCATGGAGAAACCAGAGTGCTTTGATATTATGGCATAACTACAGAGGTAGTTGTTGCGACTCTCCTTAAAGCAAAGAAGCCTTCGGTGTTTGCAGCTTACGCTAAGACCTGGAAGGCTTTCCAGCTATGGTACACCAAGGAATAGATAAAGCCTTGTCAGGCCCCAATTCTGATGATCCTGGGATTTCTTCAAGCTGGACCAGAAAAAGGTCTAGTGGTTGCATCACTCAAAGTTCTTAACTTTCTATTATACTTTTATCAATACTTTTAAAGTTTCTTACCCTCCATTTGTATTTTCCTTATATGTATCCTTTACTATACTTATTGTAGTTCTCCCTACTTCCCTTATGTATTGGTACGTCCGGTCCGTTTGTGTTGGTTTTAGTTAATAATTAAGACCCTATTTTAAATTGTAAATCGCTTTGAATTAATGATATTGCGATATATCAAAATTTTAATAAAACTTGAAACTTGAAAGTACATGTGGCAGGCCTCTTGTACTTTCAGACTTGAGGAAGTAAGCAGTTGCTGGTGTCTCATTCAGCCTTCACTTGCTTCTTGAAGGGGGTGCTCAAATTGCAACCTTCATTGCACTGGCCTTTACCTTAATATTGTTCTGAAGTACCTCTCTCAGTTTATATACAAGCATTTGTAAGATGTGTCCCTTTTGGACATTATGTTCAAGACAGTATTTCTGGTGGCCATAGTCTCAGTGAGGCAAATATTGGAATTGCAGGATTTCTCATGCAGAGAGACCTTCCTCAGGTTTACAGAGGCTGGTGTTTCACTGCAAATGATAATTTCCTTTTTACCGAAGGTGATCTCAACTTTTCACATCAATGAAGAGATCTATTTGCCCACTTTTCACCCTATGGGTTCCACTGAACAGGACAGGATTTTGCAGAGGCTGAATGTGTGAAGAGTTTTACTTAACTACCTGGAAAGGACCAATAATGCACATCTCTTTGACCATCTTTTTGTGCTGACCACCTGATCAAGACGAGGCATGCCAGCCTCCCAAGACTTCAATTGCCAGATGGATTTGCATGGTAATTTCTTCTTCATATATTGCCTGTGGAAAACCTTTCTCTTTCACAGCACATTCAACTAGTAGTATTGCTGCTTCCTGGGTAGAATCCTGGGCTGTTCCACCTAATGAAATCAGTAGAGCAGCTACTTGGTCTACTCTCTATATCTTTTCAAGTTACTACAGAGTGGATGTGGTGGCCCAAGAGGATGCCACATGTGGGTCCTTGGTGCTGCGGGCAGGCTCATCTATCCTTCCCTAGATATCTGGCACTGCTTTGGTATGTCAGCTTCAGTACAAAATCCTATGTATTTGCAACAGAATGGTAGATTAGATTTTTACCTCGTTAAGTTTATTTTTGTTATAAGACAGAGGATTCTGTATGGCTTGCCCTGTACAGACTTACAATTCATCTGTTTATTGCCTTTGACATTGCTGGGGTTTGTCACAGTACCTTTCCTGTCATTTGAATGAGTATGAATAAAAAAAGACTATTAAATAATACTTTTTTCTTGAACTTTGAGGTTTTTTTATGCAATTGTTCTAGGTTGGTTTCTGGATACTCCTAAGTTGTGAGTTCATGTTAATATTATTTTGTCATGAGTTACAGAGCAGATCAGAAATGTAGTTTGTTTCCAGGGAAGTTCCCCATGCCCCTCCTCTTTTCTTCTATTTCAGTGCAGTTTGATTGTTTTGGTACTAACTGAAGAGGGAGATATTCTCCACTGGTTAAGAGAAAGAGTTGAAAGATATGAGCGACTTCCTTCTGCAAAGTTTGAAACTAAAGAAGGACAACAGCTTCAGTACAGAATCCTATGTCTTATAACATTACTAAGGTAAGAACCTAATCTGGAGTTACAGTAAATTACTATCATTTTCTGAAGAACACATAGAAGTAGGGGTGGACCAATAACTTTATGTTGATATTGTTATGTTATATATTTATTCATTTAAATATGAATATATCTGATACCCATTCTGGACTATCTTGGGAGGATGGGCTAAAAAAATCAAATAAACCTAAACCTAACAAGTGTAGATTTATAAAGTACTCTTTTAATGGCAAAGCACTGATAGATAAAATACCCAACACAGTGTCATATTTTGGTGAATAACTACCTGCTTCAGGGATCACATATACTCTGTTGGATGTGTTATTATGTCAAAAGATGTCAAAGAGCAGAGTCTGCATCCAATAGTACCCACAGTGTACGAAAGAAAAAGGCAAGAAAACCAAACAGTCAGTCTCACAGCCAGTGATATATAGAGATAGGGAAAATGTGTATATTTCTTCATTGATAATAATTTTTAAGTTGATTTCTCTGTCTGAATACCATTGACGGATAAATGCTACTGCTCAGCAGATTGAACAATGACACAATATGCTTTTATATAAATGCACAGGGATGTTAAATCTGCCTCATGCATATTCATTGTGGATAGCAGGAAAACCTAATTGGCTGGATATGCTGCAAGGACTGGGTTGAAAAGCAATTATCTAAGGCAATTTATTTAACCCTCTTCTTCTTCAGGTTCAAATCAGATTGTAAGCAAAAGTCTTACTAGACCTGAATGTAATTCACCTTAAACTCCTATGTAAAGGTGAGAACTAATGATGATTTTTATAAAGCTGCAGTAGAGGTTTCTACTGTGGTCCAGTGAAGTAAATGCTCCGATGCCCATAGAATCTCTATGAGCATTGAGCATTTACTTCACTGGCCTATGATAGAAATCTCTACTCTAGCTTTGTAAAAGGAGCCCTAACTCCAAATTCGATAGATTAATAATTTCATGTTAGTCACAACGTGAACTGTTAAACAGATTGTTTTGTGGTTTTTTTTTAGGTTACCCTCAATGAATAAGCACTAGATAGATTTGAATGTACTGTATAAGCCTCCATTGTATGCAATCTATTGCATGAACTTTCATTAGGGATATCTTGAAAATCTTAACTGTTTGAGGTCTTCAAGGACTGGAGGTGAATTTCACTATAGTAAGACATTCATACCTACTTTATCAGCAAATGACATAATCAGCCCACAGTAAAAAAGACAGTTAACAGTGGGTGATTGTCTTCATCTGAATGTCAAAGATATTTAGAATGTTTCATAAAGGTATGATTATCTTACAGAATATTTACACATCATAATGAAACTGTGCTAATGAATGAACAAGCAGTTTCAAATTAAAGTTGGACCTCTTGGGTCTGATAAGAATCAAATCCTATACGATTTGAGTTTTGATTTAATCTAAATCCCTGCTCAATACATTTTTGCATTTGCTGAATAATCACAAAAACTTAATGATGTTTTTAGAGCATCCATGAGGACATTTTCAGGGTTTGCAATTCTGTAGGAACTATGGAATTTTCAATTTCAATCAGATTTACTTTTTGGTCAGGAAGTGTTGACCAAATTGTGCCAACTGTGTCTTCAAAGACCAAAGTGAGGATCTGCATAGAGCAAAGTAATTGTCAACTTACTATGCCTCCTCCTGAAGGAGCTCTTGCCTTTCTCAGCCCTGGAGCTGATCTTTTCAGCACCTTTTTTCCACTCAGGGTGAGTAGACAGCTCCCAGGTGCCTTTGTAGGATTTTATATGCAAAGTAGCTTCTTTTCTCTACTGCTGAGGCTTCCTCCTGCTGGTGAATGACAGGAAATATACCCTGTCACAAGGGTACACCTAAGAATGTGACGCCTACTGGTGCCTAAGTCCAATTAGGTGCTGTTAGGCATGATTATATAAATGGCACCCAGCTGAAAATTGACAGCCATTATGTGCTGCATTCTTCAGTGCCTATTTTTTAGGTGCTGTTTATAGAAATGGGGCCTCATTGCACATTAGTGCTTAACCCAGTTTAGTATAAGGGCCCCTCAATGTGTGGCTTACCACACAGTAACTGCTATAATAATGTAAAATTCCTTAACACAGTTGTGCACTAGCAGTTACTGCATGATTTACCAGATGTTAAGTGCTTAACACACTTTAATAGAAAAGCCCTTTAACACCTCCTGTAAAAATAAACCATAGAAGAGAATGCAGAAGCACTACTTTTCAGAAAAATGAGCTTCTACCGTATTTTCACGTAGATAACGCGTACCCGTGTAAAACGCGCACACGGGTATAGCGCGCGGGAAACCCAAATATATGTAAAAAAAAATTTTTATACCGCGCACACCCGTATACCGTGCATGCTGCCCGACTCTCCCGTCGCCGCCGGACTCTCCTTTCGCCCGCCCCGACTCTCCTCTGGCCACCCCGACTCTCCTCTCCCCCTTGAAATCCTGTCCCCACTCTGAAAGCCTGATGCCCCCCCGACGTCCGATTCACCCCCCCACCCTGAAGGACCGCTCGCACCTCCACCCTGAAGGACCGCTCGCACGTACCCGACTCCCCGACACGATCGGGGCAAGAGGGAGCTCAAGCCTTCTTGCCCCAGCCAACCGCGGCACCCCCGACATGATCGGGGCAAGAAGGAGCTCAATCCCTCTTGCCCCCCCGACTCCCCGACATGATCGGGGCAAAAGGGAGCCCAAGCCCTCTTGCCCCGCCGACTCCCCAACTCCCCGACAATATCGGGCCAGGAGGGAGCCCAAACCCTCCTGGCCACGGTGACCCCCTACCCCCACCCCGCACTACATTACGGGCAGGAGGGATCCCAGGCCATCCTGCCCTCGACGCAAACCCCCCTCCCCCCAACGACCGCCCCCCCAAGAACCTCCAAATGCCCCCCCAGCCGACCCGCGACCCCCCTGGCCGACCCCCACGACACCCCCACCTCCCTTCCCCGTACCTTTGTGTTGTTGGCCGGACAGACAGGAGCCAAACCCGCCTGTCCGGCAGGCAGCCAACGACGGAATGAGGCCGGATTGGCCCATCCATCCCAAAGCTCCGCCTACTAGTGGGGCCTAAGGCGCCTGGGCCAATCAGAATAGGCCCGGGAGCCTTAGGTCCCTCCTGGGGGCGGGGCCTGAGGCACATGGACCCAACCCGATAAACATTGTGGCTACTAACTATCCAAATAAATAAAAGAATAATTGAAATTTCCCTGTGCTTTTCACACACAAAAGTATCTTAACCCTTAAATTTATAAACAAAGTTATAAATTAAATATTCATGTAAATCAAGATTTTACTCCAATAAAACATATTAAGAACATAAGAATTGCCGCTGCTGGGTCAGACCAGTGGTCCATCTTGCCTAGCAGTCTGCTCCCGTGGCGGCCCTCGGACAGTGCTCTAAATGAGTCCAGTGCTCATTTAGATACCAGTGCTCTAAATGAGTCCAGCCTCACCTGTGTATGTTCCAGTTTAGTAGGAACTAGTCCAACTTTGTCTTGAATCCCTGGAGGATGTTTTCCTCTATAACAGACTCTGGAAGAGCGTTCCAGTTGTCTACCACTCTCTGGGTATAGAAGAACTTCCTTATGTTTGTATGGAATCTATACCCTTTCAGATTTAGGGAGTGCCCTCTTGTTCTCCCATACTTGGAGAGGGTGTACAATCTGTCTTTTTCTACTAAGTCTATTCCCTTCAATATCTTGAATGGATCGATCATGTCCCCTCTTAGTCTCCTCTTTTCAAGGGAGAAGAGGACAGTTTTTCCAATCTCTCGCTGTATGGCAACTCCTCCAGCCCTTTAATCATTGTAGTCGCTCTTCTCTGGACCCTTTCAAGTAATACCATGTCCTTCTTCATGTACGCGACCAGTGCTGTACGCAGTACTCCAGGTGAGGGCGCACCATGGCCGTGATCCCCTTCTTTATCATTCCTAGCATTCTGTTTGCCCTTTTCACCGCCACCACACATTACGGGGACAGCTTCATTGACTTGTCAATCAGAACTCCCAAGACTCTTTCCTGGGAGGTCTCTCCAAATACCGCCCCGGACATTCTGTATTCGTGCATGAGATTTTTGTTACCGACATGCATCACTTTACACTTATCCACATTGAACCTCATTTTGCCATGTCAATGCCCACTTCTCAAGCTTGATTATGTTGCAGATCTTTACAATCCCCCTGTGTCTTCAGTACTCTGAATAACTTTGTATCATCTGCAAATTTAATCACCTCACTTGTACCAATGTCCAGATCGTTTATAAAGATGTTGAAGAGCATGGGTCCTATCACTGAGCCCTGCGGCACCCCAATGGTGATGCCCTTCCTGTCCGAGTATTGTCCATTTATCCCACTCTCTGTTTCCTATGCTCCGGCCATTTTTAATCCACGTGAGCACTTCACCCTCAATTCCATGGCTTGCAATTTTCTGAAATAGTCGTTCATGTGGAACCTTGTCAAACGCCTTCTGGAAATCCAGATATACAATGTCGACCGAGTCGCCCTTGTCTATCTGCCTGTTTATTCCCTCAAAGAAGTGTAACAAGTTCGTCAAACATGATCTGCCTTTGCTGAAATAGTACTGACTGGTCCTCATCAGACCTTGTCTATTAAGGTGATGGATGATGCGGCCCTTTATAAGCGCCTCTACATCTTTCCTGGTACCAAGATCAGACTCACCGGTTTGCAGTTTCCCGGATCTCCTCTTGAACCTTTCTTGAAGATCGGCGTAATATTCGCCACTACCAGTCTTCCGGAATCTTTTCTGATTTGATTGACAGATTAGCTATTAGTTGAAGCAGTCCAGCTATAGTCCCTTTCAGTTCCTTGATGACCCTCGGATGGATGCCATCTGGTCCTGGGGATTTATCGCTCTTAAGCCTATCAATCTGCCTGCATACCTCCTCTAGACTTACCGTCAACCCTGCCAGTTTCCCATATTCATTTTCAGCATATAGCCTGATGGGTTCTGGTATACTGTGTATATCCTCTTTGGCAAAAAATGTGTTCAGTTTATCTGCAATTGCTTTGTCCTCCTTTAGTACTCCCTTTATTTCATTGCATCCAACAGTCCTACCTCTTCCTTTGCAGGTCGTTTCCCCTTAATATATCGAAAGAACGGCTTGAAGTTTTTTGCCTCCTTGGCTATTTTTTCCTTGTAGTCTCTTTTGGCCCCTTTTACTGCCTTATGGCACCTGCGTTGATGTTGTTTGTGTTTATTCCAGTTTTTGTCCGTCTTTGACCTTTTCCATTCCTTAAACAAAGTTTTCTTGTCTCTGATCGCTTCCTTCACCTCTACAGTGAGCCATGCCGGTTCTTTGTTCTTTTTCCTCTTGGATCCCTTGTTGATACGTGATATATATAGATTTTGCGCCTCATTTCTTTTACACCACTTCTTACACCGCCAAAATGATACTGTAGAATCTTTTTCCTAGCCAGCCAAAAAAGGAAATAAATTATTTGTTACTACTTTAGTGACAGCTGAGCTCTGTAATCCAACTACAACTAACCTTTCCTTCCAACTGCTAACCACCCAACTGTTCTCCCTTGCAGTTTAGAACATTTCCAGCACTGCTGACTTCCTGGAGAGAGCTGTGCTGTTCAGAATTCTACAGGTGACACTTGAACTCTTAAAACAACTGATACAAATTTTTTATATACTGTACCTTTAAATCCTACAAACATGCTGTATATATTTTACATTCCAACCTCAAAATATAGAACCATAACTAATATTTATATATACAGTGGTACCTTGGAATCCAAATTTAATCCGTTCCAGAACCCCGTTCAAGTTCCAAAACAATTTTTCCCATTGAAAATAATAGAAACTTGTCTCACAAACTCAGATTTTCAAATAAATTTAATAGTAAACACACTGGATTTGTGGCATAGACAGCAAGATTGGCAATGGCAACTGCAAGTGGTGCTCAGCCCAAAGCTTCCCTCTGATGCGATCCACCCAGGCGGAAACAGGAAGCTGCGTCAGAGGGGAAGCTTTGGGCTGAGCAACACTTGCAGTTCCCATACATTCGGATTCCAAAGCAGCGTTCGGATTCTGAGGCAAAATTTAATTAAAAAAAAAATAGTTTGGATTCCAAGTTGTTCAAGTTCTGGGGCGTTCGGATTCTGAGGTACCACTGTATATTCATTTGTAACCATTGGTTACATTAAGCGACTTGCCCAGGGTCACAAGGAGCAGCATGGAATTTGAACCCACAACGCCAAGCTGCTGTGGCTGTAGCTCTAATAAACCTCGATTTAACCAGGCAAGAGCGTTTGCTAAGTTAAATCATTCTGAATATTGACCCCTTGGTTATTTCCTACAGAGTAAATGGCTGGCTGAAGGACTGTGTGTGTGTATGGGAGGGTGGGGAGGGAGTTTCAGACTATTTGAGGCAAGATAAGATAAATAGGTTCCCTTTTATTAAGCTGCGTTACGGTTCTTTATCACTGCTGCGGCAAAAGCTCTGACGCTCACAGAATTCCTATGAGCGTTGGAGCGTTTACTGCAGCAGCTGGCAATAAAAATCCTAAATGACTTGATGAAAGGAGGCCATAGTATATTGATAACAGTATGTGTCCTTTTTGCCTGAGTTTTTGTTATGTCAGTTGAAGTTTGCTGAATTGCTTGTTTTTGTATTTTTAATATTGTGAACTCCAGAGAAAAATAATGCATATTTATAACAACACTTTAGAAATTATACTAAATAAATAAATATTTCCTGTGTCATCTAAACACGATTTTTATTTTATAAAACTGAAATACCGGTAGTCAGTCTTCTCATATAGCTTAAAACCTTGAACTGGATGGGGGGGCTAATATTATTTTTAACTTAAACAGGATCAAAAATGATCGAGCAAAAGTCCATGAAAGTGACCAATGTAATTACGAGTTCCTATCAGGATCCTGATGAACATATCTTATTGTTCACATCTACAGGATAGTTCCTGTCATTCTGATCATAAAGAAATATCAGTTCTAAGACATAAGAAGCCTCATATGTAAGGGATTTAATACGCTGTAAAAAGCCCAATACAGTCACGGCAGATAAAAAAGGATCAATGTGAGGCCTGAAACAATCATCAGTACGGATGTTAAAATTGCTATAAATAATGACCTGGTGCAACACTGGAAAAAAGAAAGCAAGCATTTTTACAGCAAGAGAGGATCAATAGAATAAAGACCAAGAGGATATAGACAGAAAAAAAAAATGAAAAGACTTTAAAACTAACCTACAAGGCTTCAAAAATCTGATTCCGCTATATAAAAGCATTAGACATGCCCTGGACTGCCTTAGAGGTCAGGATGAGGTACATGCTTATTTAATAATAAATCATCAGCCACAATAAATGCACCAAAGCCCATTCAATTCCTATGGGCTTTGGTGCATTTACTGTGGCAACATTGCTACTGCAAGCTTTGTAAAAAGGGCCCTATTATTTTTGCTATGTCTCAGTTCTGTAAACTGCATTGGATCCTGTAAGTGGAATACAGTGGTCAATAACAGGGAAATTCGATAACCAGTGCCTAAACTTAAGCATCAGTAGGCACCCTGCCGATGCCTAAGTTAATTGAAAAACACTGTCAGAGACAGCAAAAAAGGGCAGAGTTGAAATGTCTACTGACACCTAAATAAAAGGTGGCTGGCATCGTGGCTAGGTAGCTGCTTTAGGCTGTGGAATGCCAAATTAGGTGTGGCCAATGGCGCAAGAGGCATTAGGCGGGCTAAAGCAGCTACTTAGCCATGATTCACAGCAAGATGGGTGGCTGAAATGTTGGTGCAGAAAACCGTGACCTACATTTCAGCCACCTATCTATGCTGCTGAGGGATCTTAAAAGTCAGGCTGCAGCAGCAATAAGCTGATCGTGGCAGGGGATGTTATCCCTGATCAGCTCAGCCAGCAGTGCTCCCCCAAGCCACGACTTCAGGGAGCATTGCTGGCTCAGCTGATCCAGGGGGATCAGTTACGGCAGGCCCCCCTCCCCCCAACATCAGCAGGAGGGATGTTCACTCCCTCCTGCCGGAACTCCTGAAGCACTCTACCCTGAAGTGCGATAAGCAGGAGGGATGCCCACTCTCTGCTGCCTGCAGGCCCCCCCACACCCATGACTCACCCCAACTAGTCGTTCCATAAAGTTGCCACCAGCTCACTGAAAATGCTGCAAAATCAACTTGGAAGTGTTCACTCAATTACATTTCTCATCAGCTTTCAAACATTTGGGCACCCACTTGGCTGACAGCTCCTGTATACCCAGCTGCTCATGGATATCTTTATTGTCTCAACAATAGTTGTAGCCAATATTTCCTGATCTGCCAAAATCAGTTCGTGGACATGGTCAACAATTTCAGGAGGTGACACAGTTTGAGGCCTCCCAGATCTTGCTGCATCTTCAGTCTCAAAATCTCCACGTTGAAAGTTTGCACACCGTTTCTTCACTGTGGAGTATGATGGGCATTTGTCACTCAGTGTTTGCATTATACATTCATAGATTTCCTTTGGAGTTTTCTTCTGCAGGAATAGGAACTTCATGATGTCTCGGAGTTCTACACTGGAAAATTCCACACTTTTTGTTGACATGGTTCATTTGATGATCTGAAACAATGTCAAAACAGAGCATTATGATTCTGCAAATTGGCACTTTGCAAAATACAATAACACTCTTTTCAGCTACAGTGGTAAAATACTCCGAATTTAGGAAATTGGTTGGGCTGAGAACTTTTTAGCACCCCTCGTAGTACTTCCAGCACCTATTTTGAGTATCATTTAAAGAATTCCCCCTATGAACCAAACTGCCAACAGTTAGGTGCAAGAACTTACACCAGCCCTTGGCATGGTGTAAGTCAGGCTTGTCTAACCTTTTTTATTATTGTGGGACACATTTTATATTTTGTAAAATTCAGAGGGTCAAAACACACATCATATTTTGCTGCATGCTTTGTCAAATAGTGAGAAAATACGGCATTGCATTGTCCCCTCCCAAGCTTTCACCCAGTCTTCCTCGTGCTCATGTAGTCCCCCCACCTAGGCTTCGCTCAGTATCTCTCGCTCATGCAATCTCTTCCCCCCCCCCCTGTTTAGCTTTTACCCGGTTTCATTTGCCTCACCTGGTTTCAGCTGCAGAAGAAAGAGTGGGATTCCTGCTTCCCTACCATGACTTCATTTTCTGCAAACTTCAACCACCCAGTTCTAGAAGTTCAGGTTGCTTCTTACAGTTTCAAACCTCGCGAACTGACAACCTCATAGCTCATACTTTCAGAGAGCTGAGTCAAAACAGGGAAGCAGAAATCCCACTGTAAGGGCTACAATAATTGTCATGCTTCCGAGGGCTAAAAAAAAAAAAAAGCACTTGATTTGCCGGATTCTCTCCTGTGGAGGCCATAGGTTGGACAACCTTGTGTAAATGCTTGTACCCAAACCTAGTCATGAAATAGCAGACTTCTGCAAGTAATCTATAATGGCAGTTCCACATGGAATTGCTGTTATTAAATTCACAGCACACATCATTCTACTACCTATATTGTGGCGATCGTTCTCAAATCTACCCCGCAGATTTTTTTTTTTTTCACTAAGAGGTCAACATTTATGAAGCTTTTTCCTTCTTCATAAATACATTTTTCAAATGAAAATTGAATTATTGTGATAAGATTAAAGTTTCTAATTTTTTTTTTTTTTAGAACATTCAGAATAGTTTAACTTTGAGTTTATCATCAGTATTGTTTTTAACAGTATTTAAGTGAATGAATAATTTGTTCAACTAATCACAAAGGAGATTATAAATAGGTCAATATTTAAACAGTGTCAGCATTTGTTTAAAATGTCAAATAAATTTAAATGGCCTGAAAATGTTCCATGTGGAAAGTGCCAAATTGTATGGACAGTGGCAATATTCAGCACTATCCATATAATAAGGTTGTCTAACTTAAACCACTTAGGGCTCCTTTTACTAAGCTGTGATAGTGTTTTTAGCACACGCAGAATTGCTGCGTGCGCTAAACCTGCGCTACACAGCTAGAACTAACACCAGCTCAATGCGTGGCAATTCTGTGTGCACTAAGTACCCTCTAAAACAGCTATCGCAGCTTAGTAAAAGGAGCCCTTAGCTTTATGGATAGAGGTTGAATATTGATGTCTATATAGCTAGTGAAATATTCTTAATCTATTTCAGAACTAAATTAATCTTCAATGTCTGGGTCACTAGGGCAAATTCTATAAGAAGCGCCCAAAAGTTAGGCGCTGATGTAGGCACTGTTCAGTGCGATTCAAGTAGAATTGGGTGCTGTTTAGTGAATTACACTGAGTGGCACCTATTTTGGTGCCTTGTTACAGAATCGCGCTTTCTTGATAGGCACCTATTTTTCAATCAGTGCTGATTAAAAAGCTTAATTGAGCTTATTATTCAATTTAGATAGGCACCTATCTAGTTGGGCGACTTTGAAATAGGTGCCTAACTTTAGGCGCTGGTTACAGAATTTGGGCCTCTATGCCTATTTATGTTGGTTCAAGGCGATTTACTAATCAAGAAGTTTGCGTTATGTTTAGGAGTTTCCACAGTGAAATATAAAGTAAGCAGTATACTATGAGGTACTTACCAGAGATAGGGGATGTAGTAATCATTCAACAGAGGATAACATTGAGCTGTCATTAGAATTTAAGTTCAAAATGTTTATAAAATTTTCATAAGACAGAAAAAACATATGAACAAGTTCAATATTCAAAATGGTAATGCATCAACAGAACAATAACTAACAGTAGGATTCCGATTACAGAAAGCGCATTACATAACTAAGAGAGAGAAAGAGAAGGAAACAAAGGGAGGGAGAAACAAGGCATAAAAGATAAAAGTAAGGTATAAGAAATAGAATCAGAAAGGGAAAGAAAAAGGAAAAGAAAAATGACTGCTTAGCTATTAACCCAGAACCATCATCAGTATCATGAGGACCGTTATTGAACAATGCACATATCAATCAGCATAAAAGTCCAAGAATGGCTGCCAAGTTGTTTTCATTTTATGCAAAGATCCTTTCCTTTCAGCTGCAACAAGTTCAAATTTGGCAGTAAGGCAAACCTGATTCCACCATGCTGAATAAGATAATACAGACAAATTTTTCCAATTAGATAGAATTAGTTTAGTGGCAATGGAAAGTAGAGCCTTAAGTAGTTTGGCGTGAGGCTCAACTAGAGAAGCTTGAAGTCCATGATGGCCATATATCACAATTGCTAGTGTAATGGGTTCAGAGAAGTGTAATATAGCACTGATAGTACGCCAAATTTGAGTCCAGTAATGTCGAATGATGGGACAATAAAAGATCATGTGATCTAGGGTCCCAGGAGAATTATGACAAGACCAACATTTGCCATCCTCCGCTAGGGACTGATGTGTGAGTTTGGCCAATTTTATTGGGGTTCAGAATGCCTGGTGAATGAGAAAGAAAAGGGTTTGAGTCATGGATGAGGAAGCAAGCACAGAGTGTGATGTTTTCCATATATCATTCCAGTCAAATACATCCAGATCCAGGCCAGTGTCTCTACCCCAGACCGAGTAGAGACTGCTGAGCGAGAAGGTGTCATGTTTTCTCATGATTTTATACCATTGCGAGGATTCATGTCTGGTATGAGATATCTGATTACATAACGTCAACAGATTAGGAAGCTCATCCAGGACAGCATGTTGTTTTAAGTGTGCCGAGACGGCCGACTTCAATTGTATCCATTTAAAAAAATGTGATTGAGGTAGCTGGAATGTTGTAGCCACCTGCTGGAATGGAGTCCACTTAGAGCCTGAGTAAAGATGGCAAAGGCGAGTTATTCCCTTGGACCTCCATAAGGAATTATACATTGGTTTGTTCTGTATACGGATCTTATGATTGCCCCAGAGTGGCAGATAAGTGGTTTCAGTCAATTTCGGAGAGAGCATGGCATCAATGTGTCGAATAGCTGTGCATGTGGAGGCAATAATTGCTTTCAACTGCATAGGGTCAGTACATCCCAGGAATGGTAAGGTTTCAAGAGATAGATCCGCGACAAGGGAGCGTTCCAGTTGAAGCCACCGAGGTTCTGGGGTGGTGTCAACAGCTTGAAACCATCTGGAACCTTGACGTAGTAAGAAAGAAATGTGGTAATTTTTAAAATTAGGAAAATTAACTCCACCTGATTCTTTGACATTCCTAAGCTTATGCAGACTTATTCACAGAGGTTTACTGTTCCAAAGGAAAGTCGTGAGGAGTTTGTCCAGTTTTGTATAAAATGCAGGTTTCAATAACACAGGTAGCATGCTCAGAGTGTAATTAATTACAGGAGAGATCATCATTTTGATGGTGTCCAATCTGCCCCACCAAGATAGTTTTAATGGGGACCAGGTTGAGGTTAAGAGTCGGACTGATTCAAGAATATAGTCAGCATTATAGTCCAAAGTGTCATCAAGATCTGGTGCGAAATATAGGCCAAGGTATTTCAATTTATTGGGTGACCATAAGAGACCAAGATCCTTGACAGTCTGGCCTTCTTCCGGACAGTTCAACGGCATTACTTCCGATTTGGATAGATTGAGTTTGTAGCCAGAGTGAACAGAATAAGATGACAACAGTTGAAGCAAATGAGTGATGAAATCCGGTGTAATATATAACAGTACATTGTCTGCATAAGCAGAAAGTCTGATGTCAGCACCAGCGTAATTAAAACCTTGGATGTGAGGCGAGGAACGTATTGCAATTAAAAGGGGTTCCAGGGATAGATTGAAGAGTAGAGGGGACAAGGGGCACCCTTGTCGTGTTCCTCTTCTAGGCTTGAAGGGTAAAGAAAAACATTCATTAGCATACATTTTGTTAGTCGGAGATGAGTATAATACCTTTACCATATTGAGAAATTTTGATGATAAACCAAACCATGACATAACAGTAAAAAGATAAGACCATTCGATATGGTCGAAGGCTTTTTCAGCGTCTAGTCCAACTGCAACAAGTGGATAATCTAGAGATTTGGCAATGGAAATAATATGAGCAAATGTTCTCGTGTTGTCGCTGGACAGGCGATTAGCCATAAAACCAGTTTGGTCAGAGTTAATCAATTTGGGTAAAATCAATTGTAATCTATTAGCTAGTATTTTTGCATATATTTTAGCGTCTGTATTAATTAGAGATAGGGGTCTATAATGTTGGACTTTAAGCGGGTCTTTATTTGGTTTGGGAAGTACAATAGTGGTTGCCTCAGTGAATGATCCTTTAACATCACCAGTGCATTGTAAATAGTTGAAGAACTCCTGAAAGAATTCAGTCGTCAGGCCATCTGGACCAGGGGCCTTCTTGGTGGACATATGATCAAGTGCCTCGCTAATTTCAGTGACGGAGATAGAAGATTCTAGGCCAATATTATCAGTGCTAGTTAGCGTAGCATGATTAAGATCCTTAAGAAAAGGGACAGAAGTACATTCCTGATGTAGTTCAGATGTATACAAGGTTGTGTAATAGCTATGAAACTGGGTGAGGATCCCACTTGTGTCAGTGATCAAAGTGTCATCTGAAGTAGTGACAGCTGGAATAGTAGTCTTATTACGCTTACCTTTTAGGTATGAAGCAAGATGGTGACCACATTTATTACTATCAGTATAGTATTTAGCTGAACACATAAAAATCTGCGAGGCAGCCGTTTTACTGAGGCATGTGTTATACTGAAATCTAGTATGTTGGAGCTTCTTCAGTATCTGAATGTCACTGGGATTTGTTTGATGTAGTGTTTCTAAATGTTTGAGATCAGATTCATAAGTGTCTAACTCCTGCTTGGCACTCTTCCTAAGATAAGCATTATAGGAAATAATAACTCCCCTTATATATGCTTTAAACGCATTCCACACAGAAATCCAATTACTATCATGAGGCGAATTCAATGAAAAATACTCCTGTATTGCTGTGGAAATGTGTTCACAGAAATTCTTATCTTGTAACAGTGTAGAATTAAATCTCCAAGGAGAGGGGGGATGCATAGCATCTAATGTGAGCAGAACAGCAGCGTGATCCGAAACACTAATTGTTTTAATTTCAGAGTGAAGAATAATATTAACCATGGAAGGACCAATCAGGAAATAGTCAATCATTGTGTAAGAGGAATGAGGAGCAGAGAAAAAGGTATATTCTCTGTCCTTCATATGAGTAATGCGCCAAGGATCAGTTAGCTTAAATTGGGCAATAATATCTTGTAGACATAACCATGCCTTTGATTTTTTGTGACAATACACAGATTTTCTATCCTTCGTGGGATCAATTATCAAATTAAAATCACCACCAAGGACAAAAGGAGTATCATGATAACTATTAAGCTGGTCAGCAACATCAGTGAAAAATGGACAATCATCTGTATTGGGACCATAAAGGTTTAAGAAATATATATCTTGAGTATTAATACACAATTTGGTAGATACCCATCTCCCTTGATTGTCAGTACTATGTGAAAGGACCTGCATGTGATTTAGGTTCCTGATGAAGGTAATGACACCATTCTTTTTATCAATGGCAGGCGAGAAAAGAGGCGGGTGTGCCCAGGGGAGAGATAGTTTGGCAGAGGAGGCAGCATCTAAATGAGTTTCTTGGAGAAAGATCACATCCGCAGATAAGGAGGATATGTAGTTCATAATTTTCCGGGATTTGATAGGATTATTCAATCCTTTAACATTCAAGGTGACACATGTGAGAGGCATGCACAACAAAGAGGCACAGGATTATATTATGCAGAGTATGAACAATATATAAGAGCCATGGATGACAATTTGAGAAACATGAAATAGCCAAGCAGTCAAAAAACAGAAAGCCTATAATACTCATACAATATAGTAAACTAGACAGTTAACCACGGGTCAGTGAGCTAAGTGAACCCCTAGAGCAGCACAACCCAGCAGAATCAACCTAACAGAACATAAAAACCCCTGCAACTTACAGGAACTGTAACATATCACGAAGCAAATAAGGTAGTAAATTAAATCAGGCACATACAGATATGAAACACTTCCAAGATGCAATGGAAAAAGCAGGTGATGAAGCAGCGTTTGATGATTCAAGTACAATCAATTGTACTCGGGACCAAATTCTCTATATATTCAGCAAGTTCAGCAGGGTTTGTAAAGTCTTTAGTGTGATTATTTTAGGTAACCCGGAGGCGAGCTGGATACATCATTCCAAATCTTGCTCCCATTTGTTTCAATTTGGGGCGATATTCCAGAAGCTGTTTTCTGAGTTTAGCAGTCTGTTTCCCCAAATCTGGCACAAAAAGAGTATTGTCCTCAAATTTAATCGGTGCTCTGGCTCGTGCTTGTTGCATGATCGTCATCACTTGTGTGTATCTCAGAAGTCGCACTACCGTGGGTCTGGGATATTGCCCTGCACCATTAGGGAGCGAGTTGGAGGGAACACGGTGTACACGATCAATTTCAAACGGTAAATCAAATTTAAGATCAAGCAATTTAGGCAGAGTGATAAGCAGGAAATCAGACATGTTGCGCCTCTCCCGAGACTCTGGAATACCAAGTATTCTAAAATTATTTCTCCTCGAGTGATTACTGAAATCCTCAAGCTGCGTCTCCAAGGGCTCAATACGCTTAGATTGTCTGAGAAGATCTTTAATATTTTTTTCAGCAACAGACAGTCGTGTTTCCATTGCTTGTACCTTAGTCTGCAGAGCCGTTAGATCTTTTTTGAAGGCGGCTATCTCCTCCTTGATTTCCTTGGTGTCGGCCTTGACTTCCGACCGCATGGCTCTTATTTCCTCCAAGATGGTCTGAATGGAGGCTTCGTCGGCCTTGGATGTGGTCTTCTGCGGCGAAACCGGGTCGTGTTCTGCCTCTTTCCCAGTTTGGTAGATGCCATCCCTGTTAATAATTAGTTCCACACTGCGTTTGATTTAAAAATAGCAGAATGCAATGCAGGGGGATCGATTCTGGATGGGATTCTGCGGGAGCTGCGTCGCTAAGCGTCCACCATGTAACGCGCTCACTAGCACCCCCACAGTGCAGCAGTTTCAAGTATAATATAGTTGGGTTACATACAAGTAGACTGGTGCGATTGTTATGTAGAGTTTGGGGAAGGAGCTCTTGTGATTTCTGGAAGGGTGACTGACTTACATGACTAATTCAGCATGGTAAGTAGGAATTTTCAGTAGCACTATCTGTATACCGTTGCTAAAATCCAGGGATGAGGGATTTATCTATAAAATAAGCCTTTTTTAAATATCCAGTCCTGTTTTGTGCAAAACATTCTGGTAAATCAGTCTGATTTCCAGTAACATGTTCTATTTTTAAGTTGTCAGGTTTGCTTATGTATACCTGTGTTGAAACTAGAGGATGATGTAACTTGTTAAAGTGATGGATTATATTCCAAGAAATACAGAGAAAAATTCTTGGAAAATAGGTCAAATCATGCAGAATCTGCAGATTTTCTTTTATGTTGCTTGTAGTCGTATCTGACCAAGTAGAGAGCAGTTGCTAAGCAACATTAATTCCTGTCCCCCTTGTTTCTTATCACGTACAGACCCACCTGCTGAAGAACTGCCCTTGTCAAAGAGCTTTGGCAGTAATATGTGGTTATCTCAAAGGGAGTGATAATGCATGTCCCAAAATGTCTTGCAATTAGGGCTTTTCAGTTCTCGTATGCTGTCCCATTAAAAATTAAACACATGTATGTTAATCTATTATATCTGTGGTTTTAATTGATTTTTACTATGCAGTGCTGGTCAAAGTATTTTACTAGATCGTGAAGTATAATGAGGTGAGGAAGATAGAATTCAAACAGCATAACCTGACAGGAAAACAATGCAGAGACGAGAAAAGATATGCAACTATAACTTTTTTTTTATTTTTTGCTGTGCATCTTCCTTTGATATTATATATGGTCCTTGTAACTTCTGCCTACAAATTACAGGGAACAATTTATGTGCTGAAAAGTCAACTTCAAAAACTGATACCAACGGTCACATAAAACAAAAGAAGTGGCTAGTTCCTTCAAACTCAGGAAACTTCGCACATGATTATTGCTTGTTTAACAGTGCTCAGAAGATGTCAATGTCAGACCAAACTACGGGATGATCCCGAATGGTTGAACGTCTGAGTCTTTAGCTCTTAATCATCGCACTGTAATGCAAGTGTTGAAAAGGCTTAGAAAATCAAATTGAAAATATTAACTGGCACACTTTTCTGTGAAAGTTATTTAGCCTTCCACATTCAAACGGTTGGTCTGTGAAAAAAAATTGTGAGAACAAACAACTTATAAACTGCTATGCAAGACAAATGAAAGTGCATAAAAGTAAGATACATAAAATGATTTTTGGAGACTTCAGAATAGTACCTATCCTTTAAGTCAGGGGTGTCCAATGTCGGTCCTCGAGGGCCGCAGTCCAGTCGGGTTTTCAGGATTTCCCCAATGAATATGCATTGAAAGCAGTGCATGCACATAGATCTCATGCATATTCATTGGGGAAATCCTGAAAACCCGACTGGATTGCGGCCCTCGAGGACTGACATTGGACACCCCTGCTTTAAGTGAATCACGCTTTGAACCTGCAGACAGTTAATCAAAAAACACTGTCAAACTTTTAAAGATCCTAAACCAGAAGTGACCTCACCTGCCGTTCGCAGGAACATTTGGAAACACTGAAATTATTGAAATTGCTGAAACCTAGGGCTCCTTTTACTAAGGTGCGCTAGCGTTTTTAGCGTATGCAGGAAATTACCGCATGCTATGCTTCTAGAACTAACGCCAGCTTAATGCTGACATTAAGGTCTAGCGTGCGCTATTCCGCGCGTTAAAGCCCTAACGCGGCTTAATAAAAGGAGCCCCTAGTCATAACTTCTGGCCATACACGTTCTGAGTTGCTTTACAATGTTTGACAATACTTGATGAACTATATCTGGCTACCTATATCCCTTTTCATAACTGCTGGGTGCTGCACTCTTGTGTCTGCTAAAGCCAAGACATCAAGAAGGTACCAAGAGTGAAATGGGAGTAATTTTGAAAAGATCTCCTAAATGTAGGTGCTAGGATGCTGTGTGCTAAGCACACATTCTATATCAGCGATTGCATTTATAATTGCCATTGTAGAAAAACAGTGGAAATCAGGAGAGATCTTGGTACCGTATCGGAATGGATATGTGAGCTTGCAGCTCCCTCTCTCTGCATTGTTAATCTACCACTAAAATGATCCTTTATTGACAAAACACTGCATTTCAACCCCATTTTACCTGCTTAAGCTACTTTAAGGTCAATGGGAAGAAAAAAAAAAATCAAGGTGGATTTTGGAGCGGTTAGAGGAGGGAAGTGGCCTAAGCCTGACCCGCTGACCCCTCTCAAAATAGCACCAGCCCAGGAATTAGCAGATATGCTGGAACCTATTATGACTGAGTTGTGGGCCATTAAATTAATGATCCAGGAGTGCGAAAGCAAAATAAAATCATTCCTGGCAGAAAATAGCCAACCTATCTCTTCAATTGACTTACCTGCACATCGCACACAGAACATTTGGAAAACTTTGTGTCCGATTTGGAAGATGGAAGATGGCAGATGGTGATGTGCTGGAGATCCCAATTATTGGCAGAATTACAGAAAAGGATCTCAAAGATGGCAATAACTAGAGCAGAAGGAAGACTCTTTGGCTACTGGGACTACCTGAATGTATTCAAGGGGCAAATCCTATTGACTTTTTGGAAGATTTACTAGACTTATGTTTTAAATTTCTGCTAGAACTGGAAAGAGTCCATAGGAAACCCAGATGCCTAAACAACCACACTGGAGGCCTCATACTTCTCATTCTTATGGCACTGAGATTCCAAAAAGCTCTGGAAATTCTAACCAAAGCCCAGTCTAAATGGGATCTACATTGGAATGGTACTAGGATTAGCATTGATCCCAACTTTGCCAGAGAAACAGCATCTAGAAGGAAGCAACTGTTAACACTGTGCCCTCAACTCTAGCGTTTTACCGACACAATGAGGGCAACCTTTCAAAATAACACCATTAATTTTGAGGATCCAAGGGCACTACATGATCTCTTCCAGTATGCATCCGGATCTCAGACTCGACATTTCTGTGAGTGGGCTGGTGAACAGAGTGTATCCTATTCAACAGAGTACATAGCTCTTCAGGGTATGAGTCTTTAAAGACTGGTGTTTACATAAGTCACAGGTTCCCTTTGAATTGTTCCATTATTATAACAGCTGGTTATGTTGAAGTGCATTAAATCTATTTGCTAAATTTCTTGTTTATATTTGTTTAGTTCAGTGAAGGGTGCAGATGATTCAGGTAGAGATCATAAAGTGATGGCTAACTACAACACCATTTCACTCATTAATGTGGATGGCAAGATATTAGCAAAACTTCCAGCCTTAAGATTAGCTAGGGTTCATCCAACAATTATACATATGCAAACGAGGTTTGAAGTTAATAGACACTGATCTAATAACACCTGCTTAGATGAAGACTATGAGGCTCATAATTGAAACTTGAATACATCTAAAAAGTTGCCAAAGTTGGCACTTGGATGATCTAAAAGACAGGACATCCAAGTGCCAATAATATAAACAGCTTTTTAAACATATCCAGGGACTTTTTAGCCTCTGAATTCCGCTGTGCGCCCAGAACTGAAAGGGCTGTTTGTGAAGGAGTGTTAGGGTGGGATGTGGGCAGTAAGGGGGCTGACCTAGACTTAGTCATTCTGCATGGATAATTGAAGGTTTGACAAGACTGCCTAGATGAAACTTATACGTTGTGAGTTAGATAATGTAAAGACAGGTATAAGTGCCCAAAAGGTATCCAAAGTTTCCACATAACCACTGCAGGGACAAAATAAGGACCCCCACTAACTCCCCCCCCCCATATTCACTGACCCTATTTCACCCCCACAAAGTTCAGAATAAAAACCTGCCTTCGGAATATCAGCACCTGGCATAGGAAAGCATAGCAGAGCTGCACAGAGGTGGCTTAAGTAGTCCGGGGGAGGGGGGGGTGCTAGTGAACCATAAAGAGGAGGACCCAGGCCCATAAACCACTTTAACCACTACATTTATGGTGGAACATGTACGCCCCCCAACCCTCCCCCCCAACCCTTCCCCCCGAACCCTACTCTACTACCAGGTTGTTCAAAATTCAGCAGGCCAGATGTTGATGGTTATCAGTTGGTTATCAGTATCTTTTCATGTACAATTTAAAATCTTAAAACTTGTTCAACAAGGCGTATATGATAATCTACCTGTTACGGTACAAACTATCCAGCGAGAACACTTCTTAGCCGCTTCTGCCATGCACCCGCACCCCACCTCCCGGACAACAAGCCCGGTCCGACAACTGTGCCAACAGATCTCCCTGCCCTTTACCTTTGTGGCCAGCGATGTCTAAACTGCCTTCTTACAGCAGCTGGAGTGTTGAAGTTACATAAGGCTGCCGGAAAGATCGTCTCTGATGCAACTTCCGGCAGCCACACGCAGCTTCAACGCTCCGGCTGCTGTAAGAAGGCAGTTTAGACATCACGGCCATGAAGGTAAGGGGCAGGGAGGGAGTAAGGAGCTGTTTAAACTCGGCGGCGCCAGTAAGGAGGGAGGGAGCACAATAGGTGACCATGCGAGTTTCCTCCCTTAACTGAAGGGATAAGGCCATTCACCGCTCCACGGGGCAGTGAATGGCCTTGTCCCCATAGCCTCGGTGAACACAGGTTTTTTCCTCACCGTTTTGGTGGGTTACCCACGGCTAGCCATGGGTAACAGCCACCGTGTCATTCTCTAGTTCAGAGCAGAGATAAGGAGGAAGATCATTCCAGAGATTTGGGGCTACAAAGAAGAATGCTGAAGTTCTGGTAGATTCATAATGAGCTTGTTTCAAGTTGGAAAGGGTCAGGCAATTGGCATCAAGTGAGCAGAACTCAATAGGAAGTATAAGAAATAACCAAAGATGATAAATAAGGAGGTTGGCCAGTATGAAGTGACCTGTGGGTTAAACAGGGAATCTTGAAAGGGATATGTTAATATATCGATACTCAGAATGGCACTATCCAGATAGTACTGAAACATTCTGACTGAATTTTCAGTGGCATCTTGACATGTTTTAGTTATATTGATCAAATCCTAAATATTATTTGTCTCTAAAGACTCTCATTCCACACATTGTTTCTTATTGATTTCTCTATGCATTGTGTTACAAATCATTGTGCATTCAGTAAAACGGCAGTAGGTCAAGGGCATGAGCGCTCTAGAAAGCATTCTTCATTTTTTTACTCCTTTAGTTCTAACATACACTAAGAAAAGAAAAATAAAATAATAAATATTCCTAATAGAGAAATACAACATATGAAGTAATCTAATACCATATTCCCCCACAAAATTTTTAAGATATGAAGATAAAGCTCTACTAGTAGTTCCTTCTTTATATACTCTAGGAGAGATATGATATTTTCTGCCACAGCCCCTCAAATCTGGAATTCACTCCCACTTAATATAAGAGAAGAAAAATCACTGAGCAAGTTTAAAAGTCTCCTAAAGAGCTGGCTATTCAAGGACGCTTTCCAATAGATTTGTTCTAACCTATAATAGTTCTAGGAAGACGATCTAATAGAATTAAGCGGGTACTTGTTCCCCAACCTTCTGTGTTTTTGGACCTTCCCCTGTTTTATTTTCACTTTTATTTTTTTAGAATTGTATTTATGCCAATTGCTGTCAACCGCCTTCCTCCTTACATGTATTACTGTATTAGTAGTGAATGGTATGTTTGTTGGTTTTTATTATTTTACTTAATTTTGAATTTATGTAAATCGCATTGGATTTGGATTATGCGAATTAATAAAGAAATTAAATAAACTTGAAACTTAAACTTGAAATTATACTGCCTTTTTGTAATTATACAACCATAGTCAAAGCAGTTTACATACAGGTACTTCAAGCATTTTCCCTATCTGTCCCAGTGGGCTCACAAGGTAAGAGGGCTTCATTTTCTTAAAAAAAAAAAAAAAAAGCTGCCTTTCTACAGGCAAAATCAGTTATTCAATTACTTGACATGCTGTGATACAAATCATTTTACATAATTATGCAAAATATAACGTACTGAATAAAAACTCGATAGTATTGCAACTGAAATACATGTCGGCCAAATATAGTTAAAAAAAATTGATAAAATGTAATGTCATATTTCAAATTATCTCGGAAAAGTCATCTTCTGTATGTAATTGGCAACCTGAATATCTCCTCGGGGTAAAATGACAGGCAGTATAGCATATTACTGATGTATTCTGCTCATTCTCATTTTACTGTTACATACTGTATGAAGCTGAGTATATAGGTTTCTCATGCTCTTGAGTTATGAGATCCAATATTGCTTATAGCATTTCAAGTTAGTTCCTTGATATCAGAATATAATTTACCAGTCAAATGGAATTATTAACACTATGCAATAAAGCTCAGCATGCGGGTTAAGGATCTTTTCTGTATGTGATATAATAAATAACGTCCCATGCAGCAAAGCATGTTAACATGGATCTTCATCATATTATTGTGTTAATGATATGATTAGGATCTTCAAGAATGTAAATGAATATCGTATGCAAAAATTTATTTGCTAGGATCATGGAAAGTAATATGGTAATCACTCATTATCTGCAATATTCTGTTGGCTCAGTTAAGCAAAAAAAAAAAAAAAACCCATAAACCCCACCCTGTTTAGAATCAGGTATTACATTTTATTGGAATCCAAGAGCAATGAAAAGGGAATATTTTCATCCCTTACCTCTTCCTGGAGAAAACATGAAGGAAATATATTTCCTTAAAAACTCTCTTGCTACCGCACCTTCAGAGACTCCCATCCCAATTTCTATAACATAGAGTCTAAGGGACCACATGACTTGATCCACCCCCAACACATTTCAATGGCACAGAATTCAAAGGGCCACATGTCTTGATGCAAGCCAGGTTTCTTCTTTTATATATTTTGAGTGTAGAAACCCAGAAGAATAGTACATATGTAGACTGCAACAGACAAATTACTGTTCTTAGAGCGAGTATGACTGTCAATTTCTAGGTGATAAAACATAACAGTATAAGATAGAAAGATGTAAGGGTATAGTGACACCAAAGGCTAGATTCTATAAATAGTGGCTAAAAAAATTGGCACTGAAAACCCCTCATCCCTGCACATTGCTATTCTATACACAGAACATAGCTTTTAATTAAAATAGATTAGCACATATATAAGATATAGATCTGTATATATATATATATATATATATATATATATATATATATATATACAGTCAAACCTCGGTTTGCAAGTAACGCGGTTTGCAAGTGTTTTGCAAGACGAGCAAAACACTCTCGCAAATCTTGTCTTGCAAACCCAAACATTGACTCGATATGTGAGCCCCCCACCCCTGAGAACCATTATCGCCCATCCATCTGCACAAACCCTTACTGCAATCAGGCACTGGTACGCAGTACCAACCCACAGGATGTGCCAGTGACAAAAGAGCCTGCTTCCTGCCGGTGATCTTTGCTGGGCCTTGAGCATCTGTGCATGCTCAAGGCCTTCTGGCTCCTGCTCTCTCAGAGATTCTAATGAAATTCTCAGAGAAACCGAGACTATCATTAGAATCTCGGAGAGAGTGGGAGCAAGAAGGCCTTGAGCATGCACAGATGCTCAAGGCCCAGCAGAGATCACCAGCAGGCAGCACGCTCTTTCGGCCCCAACATGTCCTATGGGTTGGTGCTGCATGCTGGTGCCCGATTGTGGTAAGGGTTTTTTAGGTGGGTGGACATGCGCGGGGGGATACTGGTTCTCGGGGGCAATGCCGGTTCTTGGGGGAGGGGTAGGCAAAGCCAGCTCCCAGGGGTGGGGTGGGCTAAGCCAGTTCCTGGGGTGGGGTGGAAGCGTGTCAGTGGTCTTGGGGGTGGGGGTCTTTTGGGATATGGTGGGGTGGGGTAGAAGCATGCCAGTGGCCTCGGGGAGGGTCTTTTGGGGATATGGAATGAATCGTCCGTGTTTCCATTCATTCCTATGGGGAAAGTTGCATTGATATACCAGGATATTTGTTTTTGTAGAATCAGAGTGACCCTGCCACTAGGCAGTCTTGGTCTGCCTAGGGAGCCAGCAATGAAGGAGAGCATCCCTGTCTCATCCCACAGTCCAGCATCTCTCTTTGTCCCTCTCTCCATCTTTGGGTTCAGCATCTCTCCCACTCTTACCCCATTTCTAGTCTCTCTCTTTTATCTCTGCTCAGTGCTGCATCATTTCTTCCTTTTTCTTCCCCTTCATTCAATCTCTTGCTTCTTTTTATCTCCTACCTCATTTTGCATCTCTACCCTTCCACCTCTGTGGTTGGATATATCTATATTCCTTCCCCCCTTGGATGTGGAATATTTCTCTTCTCTCCCCACCTACCTGACACAGACTAATACCTCCTCTCTATTCCCTTCCACCTCACATATGCGGTTCAATATCTCTCTATATTTGTTTTGTCCTCCCCCTCCCCCATGTTGTTTGGAATCTCTTTCTGTTCTCTTCCTCCTGCCTCCCCAGCAGTGTTTCAACCATTTGGTATGTTGCAGCAATTTCAACTATTGAGGAAGCCTACTGCCAGCTAGCTCCAAAAGTGTTCTTTGTGATGTGCCCCACATACAATATGCAGGAACAGGAAGTTGCATCAAAGGAAGTGGGATATGGCACAGAGACCACTTATGGAACAATTCAGCAGTGTACTAATTGATTGGATAACTGCCAGGAAGGTGGTGGAAGGAAGGAAATAGAGAGGAGACCAAGATGAAGAAAAGCCAGACCTTGAGGTAAGAGCGAGTGGAAGATGGTGAACCACATTTCTAGTGAGATTAGGGTGACAAAGGGATGGCAAGCCATTTGGGGGGTGCACATCCCCATGCCAACCCATAGCATTGCCTATGGGATAGAAAGAAGGGGATATGTTGGCAATCTGGGAGGCATAAAGAGGGAAAGAAGAGATAGCCATCTTGGGGAGTGTAAAGGGAGAAATTAAACTATGGGGGTGGAATAGGGCTTTTAGCTATCCTTAGGAAAGGGGTACATGATTGACTATTCACCTATCCTAGGGCATTCAAGACCCTTGGGCTGTCCTGTGTAGAAATCTTGATTAGTAAAACAAGGAAGAGAGATGGTGGTACTCTCATGAAACTGTGGTTAGCACAAGAAGATCAGATTGTCTCTTGAATAATTTAGTGATAAAATTTCCAGGAAAACAGAAACATGAGCTGTTATTTTTCTATTGATTTCCAATACCAGCAGAAAACACTTATGATAAGCTGTCAGATTTCATTTCATATCTTTGGTGTTAGGAAAAGAGTGATTGCTACTTGGTAATTTCAGTATTCATGCAGAGATTCAAGAATATGGTAGAGGGATTTTTAAAACATGGTAAAGAATATAGGTTAGACTGTGCTTAGTTTAAAAAATTATCTTATTTGGGGGCATTTTATTCTGTTCATTCTATTAACATTCATTTTATAGGCATGCACAGTGTGCATGCATATATTTTTTGAAGCCTGCAAGTCAATTGTATGCACATAATTTATAGGCATATACTGTATGCACACAAGTAATCTGAATGTATTTTAAATTTTAAGTACTTAAATGAACTGAATACACACTCACAAATGCAAACCTCTAATACAGTAATGTTAAATCCGTGAGTATATATGGCTGAGAATGTTTTAAAAGAGAGAGAGAGTGAACACATGTGTATTAACTTTTTGAGTCTTTATTAGGACAGACCATTTACTTCTTTTTGTTGACTAGTCATCCTTCTCTCTGTATAACCAAGAAGCCTTCTGGCTTTTGTTGAAACTTCATCTGTCTGTCTAGACACCTTAAGATTGTCAGGCACAATTGCCCCCAGATCTCACACTTTTTATATTCACAGAACCTAATCCAATACACTGTATTGTTTCCTTTGGGTTCTTGCAGTCCAAATGCATGATCTTGCAATATTTAGCATCAAAACTTCTAGAGCATTTAGCAAGCTTTGCAAAATCCTCCCCCCTTAGTGCAGATCTTTGCCTTGCACTAAGGCCATTTTTAATGCAGCAATAAAATGGCCAATTTTTTAATTTTTGTGTTAATGACCACATACTGTTGAAGAAAACGGAAAGCAATATGAAGAACGTGAGAGGAATCAGTGAACCGTGTTTGGTCATTCCAGTTATGCAGAAGTGGGTTCTCTGAGGAAGCCGGTCTGGCGAAATGCATCAGAACCCGCAAGCCTTCAAGACTCCTTCAACTAAGTGTATAAACATTTATAAACTTGTTATGATAAGTATTGCACAGAGCTGAGCACAAAAGAATACGTTAGTTTTAAATGCTGTGATTGACCAAGAGAGGCACATTTAGGGACTTGTCCCCGGTTGTGATTTTTCAACCTTATTGATTCTGAGCATTTACAGACATAGTTATACTGTGATAGCTATTGGGTGATCTTGTTATACTCAAACCAGTTTGGAAATTTTGATCTACCCGAAGAGATAAATTTGTCCCAGTAGATGAGTTTGGAGCACATGCTATTGTTGCTATGGCCATTGTAAAAGATTAGTCCTTGAGTCTTTTACTGCCACCCATTTTGTAAGCGGTAAGGGCTCACGTGCAAATCATGAGCTAATCAAAAGGGCCATATTCTCTAAAGGGTCCCTAACTTAATTGGCAAAATCCCCTTAATACAGTCAATAATTGAAAAAAAAAAAAAAAGAATTAGGCGATAGGTGCCTACCTGATTCTTTAATAGTTAGATGTCCATCGCATGGCGCTTAGTGGCACCTAACGCCTAAGTGGACGTTTTTATGAGTGGTGCGTAACTTAGGTACCGCTAAGTGCAATTGTTCAAAAACTTAGGTGCCTGAAATGTAGGCCTTTAAAATCCTGGCCTACATTTCTGGTGCCTAAGGTTTTATATAGGTGCTGCTTGGTGCTGTAAATGGTGCTTAAGCTTGATTGACATGTGGTTGATTCAATTTTTTGCCATTTTTCTAGGCACCATTAATAGAATCCAGGCCTAAGTGCGCAGCAGTGTAGCTGTGTTGAGAACTGCAGAAATGCCCACCTTCTGCCCCCACACATTCTCCCTCTGCAGTAATAATAAAAATAATTTTTGATAGAGTAGTGTTGTTTTCTATTTAAAGATGCCTTTATAAATTAATTATTTAGTCTTTGAACCAACATCATTTTTTCTTTCTAAAAAAAAAAAAAAAAAAAAATTTTTATTGAAGTAATCATTATATTTTTTTTTTCTTTTCATTTATTTAATTTAATTTAATTATATTTAATTTTATTTTTTTTTCTTCTTCCCTTTCCTTATGTGTCCTCCTTATTTGTTTCTTTAACTTTTATATAAATTGTAATTCTTATCCATCTCCTCCCTTATGTTTCTAGTCGTATCAAATTTGTCAATAATCTTGTTAGTCTTATTTATTGTATTATCCCCCTTACATTGTAATTTTATTAACTTGTACATCGCTTAGAATTTAGATTAAGCGATTAATCAAATTATTATTAAACTTGAAACTTGAAACTTGTAACCTGAAGCTTACCACAGAATGCTGGAACACATCCTGTGGTAAGCCCTTTTAAACTGCAATAAGCACATCCATGTGCTTGAACCATCCAAATCCCAATGTTGCAAAGGCAGTACAGGGATGACAAATACTGCAGTATGTCAAAATAACAAGGGAGAATGGTGTGTGCATATTTTGGGCAGGACTAGGGAAGTCTCAAAAGCAGGACATCCAGCAGAGATCACTGAATGGGAAGGAACATCCAAATGTAAAGAAGAATGTCCTAAGTAAGCCACATCCAAGGTACAAAAAGGTACTCTGACAAAACAGCTGCCCTCTGGAGGGATTAAGACACTTCCTCATTCTCCCAGTAGTTGTTATGTCCTCCTTCTTCTTCCCTGAATGTGAAACTGAAAGTGGAATGGATTCCAGGTTCTATAACAGCTTTAGGTATTAGAAGCATTCTTAATAGAGCCAGTAGTAAGCCTAGTAATTAGTGTAGTAGGTTTTAAACCAAGGGACTGAGGATAAAATCTCACGTTTTCTCTCACTGGCCAACTTTCATTTTGGTGCCTCAATGTTAGACTTGTTTCTGGGTATATTTAACCTGCCGATTCCAAAAATGGCACCAGTTTTCTCCAATAATCTCTAGTTTTTGAAATACAGAACATGTGCTATAAACCACTCTTAAATCTGCTCACCCATTAAAAAATCAGGATATTTACTGTACAAGATGTATATGCTTGGTAATATTGTAAAATTCTATAAATAAATTAAAAAAAAAAAAAAAAAAATCAGGATATTTTAATGTAGTATTTAAATTAATACCTTTTAAGCATGAAGGAAACAAACGGATGGACAAAGGAGACCCCATAGACATCATATATCTAGATTTCCAAAAAGCCTTTGACAAGGTGCCCCATGAACATCTATTCCGGAAACTGAAGAACCATGGGGTGGAAGGAGACGTACATAGATGGATCAGAAACTGGTTGGAGGGTAGGAAACAAAGGGTAGGAGTGAAGGGCCACTACTCGGACTGGAGGAGGGTCACGAGTGGTGTCCCACAGGGTTCGGTGCTCGGGCCGCTGCCATTTAATATATTCATAAATGATCTAGAAACAGGGACGAAGTGTGAGATAATAAAATTTGCGGACGACACCAAACTATTTAGTGGAGCTCAGACTAAAGAGGACTGCGAAGAATTGCAAAGGGACTTGAACAAACTAGGGGAATGGGCGACGAGATGGCAGATGAAGTTCAACGTTGAGAAATGTAAAGTATTACATGTGGGAAGCAGAAACTTGAGGTACAGCTATACGATGGGAGGGATATTATTGAATGAGAGTACCCAAGAAAGGGACTTGGGGGTAATGGTGGACATGACAATGAAGCCGACGGCACAGTGTGCAGCGGCCGCTAAGAGAGCGAATAGAATGCTAGGTATAATCAAGAAGGGTATTATAACCAGAACGAAAGAAGTTATCCTGCCGTTGTATCGGGCGATGGTGTGCCCGCATCTGGAGTACTGCGTCCAATATCGGTCACCGTACCTTAAGAAGAATATGGCGTTACTCGAGAGGGTTCAGAGGAGAGCAACACATCTGATATGGAAAACCTGTCATATGCTGAGAGATTGGAGAAGCTGGGTCTCTTTTCCCTGGAGAAGAGGAGACTTAGAGGGGATATGATAGAGACTTACAAAATCATGAAGGGCATAGAGAGAGTGGAGAGGGACAGATTCTTCAAACTCTCAAAAAATAAAAGAACAAGAGGACATTCAGAAAAGTTGAAAGGGACAGATTCAAAATAAATGCTAGGAAGTTTTTCTTTACCCAACGTGTGGTGGATACCTGGAATGCGCTTCCAGAGGACGTAATAGGGCAGAGTACGTTACTGGGGTTTAAGAAAGGATTGGACAATTTCCTGCTGGAAAAGAGGATAGATGGGTATAGATAGAGGATTGCTGCACAGATCCTGGACCTGTTGGGCCGCCGCGTGAGCGGACTGCTGGGCAAGATGGACCTCAGATCTGACCCAGCGGAGGCATTGCTTATGTTCTTATGATTCACTAGAGGTAGGACTTGTCAGACAAATCTGATCAATTTATTTCACTGGGTGACCAGAGAATTGGATAGAGGATGTGTGCTAGATTTGGTGTATTTAGATTTTAGCAAAACCTTTGACAGTGTTCCACTCAGATGTCTAATAAATAAACTGAGTGCGCTCGGATGGGTCCCAAAGTGATGGACTGGGTCAAGAAATGGTTGAGTGGAAGGTGATAGAGTGTAGTGATCAATGGAGATCACTCTGAGGAAAGGGATGTTAGTAGTGGTGTGCCTGAAGGTTCTGTTCTTGGGCCTGTTCTTTTTTTACATTTTTATAAACAATATTGCTGAAGGGTTGTCGGGTAAGATTTGCCTCTTTGTGGATGATACCAAAATCTGCAATAAAGTAGACATGCCAGATAGTGTGAATAACATGAAGAAAGACCTGGCAAAGCTTGAAGAATGGTCTGAAATTTTGCAGCTAAAATTTAATGCTAAGAAATGTAAGGTCATGCATTTGGACTGCAAAAACCTGAGGGAACGGTACAGTTTAGTGGGTGAAGAACTTATGTGCAAGACAGAAGAGCGAGATTTGGTTGTGATTGTATGTGATGATCTTAAGGTGGCCAAACGGGTTGAAAAGGTAACTACGAAAGTTAGAAATGCTAGGTTACATAGGGAGAAGCATGGCCAGTAGGAAAAAGGAGGTATTGATGCCCCTGTATAAGACTTTGGTGAGACCTCATTTAGAATATTGTGTACAGTTCTGGAGATTGCACCTTCAAAAAGATATAAAAAGGATGGGGTCGGTCCAGAGGAAGGCTACTAAAATGTTATGTGGTCTTCATCTTAAGGTGCATTGGGACAGACTTAAAGATCTCAATCTGCATACTTTGAAGGAAAAACAGGAGAGGGGAGATATGATAGAGATTGCTCTTCCTGACACCGTGTGAAACCAGGGGAGTAGAGAATGGGATGACATTCCTCTGTAGTTTTGACCTACATTGGCCACACCTCTAGATGCTTGAAAATAAGATTATTCGAGCAGTGTTCTAACATAACCCATAAAAAAGAAATTGAGATATTGACCCACCATTGTGTAAAAGAAAAGCACAATTTTCAAGAATTTTTTGTGTTTTGCTTTAGAACACATCCCCACAACCCAACGGAGAGGAGCGGATATTGTATCAATATGAACAACGCTGGATATTTTTTCTTGACACACTATGGCCAAAAGGGTAGAATGGGTAGCGTTTTACGGATGATTGACAGCTTGTGTGATGTCACGACCCGGAAGTGCTCCCGGAAATTAGTCTTACAAGGCAGTTGTTAGACTGAACATGGCTTTTGGCCTGGGCATCTGGTAGATGACGTACAGTTGTACTATCGGGCCACAGAAGAAGTGTTGCAGCGGCGGTTGCAGCATCACTCTGGGCCATGTTTCTAAACTAAGTTACAGATCTTTTCATTCCCTGTGCACAGTAATAGGTTTCGTACCCAGTAGATAATTACATTTTGGTGGTGGAGTTTTTTGCCAGTGAAAAGAACATATGCAACTTTGAATCCTTAGTGATTGCTGTTATTATAAAGCAATTTGAGGCTTTTTCTCCACCTATTTAAATTAAATGGTTATCATGGTGACACAGCCTATCTCTGGTGAGTTATATTTGTTTTCAATTACATTTGTTTTTGTTACTCTTTATCAAATTTCTTGAGAGATGTTTAAAGACCTACGTAATGTAAATACGGATGAGTTGAGTCTCTTTCATTTGAAAGGAAACTCTGCAATGAGAGGGCATAGGATGAAGTTAAGAGGTGATAGGCTCCAGAGTAATCTTTTTTTTTTTTAACTCAATTTTTCTTTCAAAAACAATGCATTGAAATATATATTTACATATAATTAATTTAAAAATTGCTTTTACATCAGTCATAGAAATACTTCAAAAACTTTTCCCCCTCCCTCCCACCCCAATACAAGAACAAAAATCAAATGCATTATTTCAGACATATAGCTAGCAGCTGCAGCGAGGTAACGGCCCCGGAGCCCATAGAGATTTAAAGGGCTTCAGGGCTATTACCGTGCGGCTTTGTAAAACAGGCCCATAGTGAAAATCATATTGAACTTATTGATCAATAAAAACATCAAAATATAATACCCACCCACCCTCCCTGGATGTATAAATCAAATAAGAAATCAGGAGAATAAACCAGCTAATCATCATTAACAAAATTTGTCAAAGGACTCCATGTTAATTTAAATAATTTATTATTACACAACATTTCTGAATTCATTTTCTCATATTTGTAGCATAAACATAGAGTCCCACCAAAAGGAGAGATTAAGTCATCCCAATTTTTGGTAACCATTTGCATGGTTATCCCAGTCATGATGGAAAATAATCTACTTTTATACTTGTCTAAAGGAGGTTTAGGTAACAACAATGTGCCACACATAACCACCTCATACGATAATGGAATTGAAGACTCCCAAATCAAATTAATTTGTTCCCATATTGATTTCCAAAAGATGAGTATCAAAGGACAATAGAACAACAAATTATCCAGTGTCCCTACTTCAAGATGACAATGCCAGTATCTATTAGACAGCGAACTGGGGTCCAAAAAACTCTATGTAACAGAAAAAAACAAGACTGTCTCATAGATGCTGATGCTGTACATCTCATTCATCGAGTCCAAATCCGTTGCCATTGAGTAGCAGAAATCTGCTGCTTTATCTCAATGCTCCAAATATCCTTTAAACTAGTTTTTGGGTTTTTATTCAAATATTCCAATATTAATTTATACCACTTGGCAGCCTGATGCCCTAGCTCCGGAGTAATCTAAGGAAATACTTTTTTATTGGAAGGGTGGTAGATAAATGGAACAGTCTCCCTGAAGAGGTGGTGGAGACAGAGACTGTGTCTGAATTCAAAAGGATCTGGGATAGGCACATTGGATCTCTCGGAGAGAGAAAAAGATAATGGCTACTGCAGATGGGCAGACTAAATGGACCATTTGGCCTTTATCTGCCAACATGTTTCTATGTTTCTATCACAGTTGGTTCACGTTGGAAAAACAATTTCTGGATCTTATTCTATTGCAAAAAGTATTAGGCATGTCCATACTGGAAGCATGCAGAAGAGTACTTGCTTGGTTAAGATCCTACTTCAGACAGGCAACAGTCCATACTGTTTGGCAGCACCTCATTGCTACTATGAATATTGACATGTGGGGTACCACCAGGATCAAAACATATCACCTATTCTGTTCAAAATCTATCTCAAGTCACTAGCCAAGCTGATTCAATTGATGAACACTCAGTTCCAAACAGTGGCATAGCCAGGGTTAGTGGCACATGGAGTGGTGGCGTCTCTCCCCTGCCCTTTTCTCTACCCCTCCCTCTGCTCCATCCCGACCTCCCTCTGCTGTGCACGTGCCCCTTTTCCTTCCCCATACCTTAATTTTCCAATCTTGCTGTCTGTATCACAAACTTGCTGTCTGTATCACATCAGCTATCCCTCTGATATCACTTCCTAGGGGCGGGTCCCGGAAGTGACATCCGAAAGAGGCAACACTGACACCGGCTGCAAGTTCATAATGCTGCTCGCACAAGAAAAATTAAAGAGGTACGAGGGGAGGAAAGGGAAGAGGTCCACGCACGTGGCAGGAGGAAGATGCAGGGGGAGGCAGAGCGGAGGATGGTGCTGGTGCCCCTATCAAGACCATGTCTGGGGCGGACCGCTCCCCATTACTATGCCACTGGTTCTACATCTATATGGATGATATGCAGCTAACCCATAGCTATTGAACCTGACTTTAACCACATCCCTGAACAAACTAACTACCTGCCTAACAACAATTCAAAAATGGTCTAAAAACTACAAACTTTGCCTGAATCCAAGTAAAACTGAGCTTATATGGGTCCCTAACACAAGTGGGCACATACCTAACATCAAAATATCTTGGTAAATATGAAGTCCCACTCAAATCATGTCAAAAGCCTTGAAATATAGCTAGATTCAACAATTGCTCTGATCCCCCAAATCCAAGGAACCTTCAGGATAGAAACATAGAAACATGACAGCAGATAAAGGCAAAATGGCCCATCCAGTCTGCCTGTCTACAACATCCACTATCTCCTCCTCTCCCTAAGAAATCCCACATACCTGTACCATGTTATCCTGAATTCAGATACAGTTTTCAGCAACTGCGCTGCTTCTCTCCTTTCAGTGAAAAGGCAAGATTTGTTTCATTTGTGCATGTCATTATAACATCAAGACTAGATTACTGTAATGCACTCTATACTGGTTTGACTATAAAGGGTTTGCACCCTTTATAGACAATGGTTTCAGAATACTGTAGCAAGGCTAATAGAAGATTGTAAGTGATGTGACCATATTAAGCCATTTTTGCAAAAACTTCACTGGCTACCAATATAGTACAGGGCTAAATTTAAAACTCTGTCTGATCTTCAAGGCCCTTACAGGAAATGGTCCATACCCTTTCCAAAGGATATCACATGATGTGATACCATCCTGCGAGCCTTCTCTGGTGTAGCCCATACATTATTTGGAATGCACTTCCTGAAAGGCTTCACTTAATACAAGACTATCTCTACTTCAGGAAGCAGGTGAAAGATTGATTCTTCAACCAGGTTTTTATTGGAAGAAGCAACTAACTTGCTAGTCATTCACATACAAGGAATGACGCAGGCTGCAGATGCTATAGCAAGACTTTTTTATCCACTCCTAGCCTAGCTAAGATAATACACAAGCACCTGTCTGATCTAATGTTCAACTTTCTTTAAATTAGTCCCCTTATTTTCCTACTTCTGTTATTCTCTTATCTATCTGTTCCATCTTTGCTTATACCCTATGGAGTTCATAATAAAAAAAAAAAAAGTCTAAAAAGTGTCCTAAATGGTTACTTGGACAATCAAAAAGCCTGATCGTCCAAGTATCCATAACCAAAGCTGGTTTTAGACGTATCTAAAACCAGCTTAGACCTTTCCCCTGCCACTAAACGCACAGAGAGAAAAGAGGTATGTTTAGAGAGGGGGGAAAGGGCGGGAGGTGGGCTGACCTACACCTAGGCGTGCAGCAGGTATAACCAAACCTTAGGCAGGCTGCCTAGTCGGCACTTATACCTTTTTGACTTAGACGAAGTCAAAACAGGTCTAAGTGCCGAAAAAGGGGCCGCTGAGCTGATGGCCGCTGGTGCGATCAGTTCAGCGGCCTGGCAACCTACCCACCAACCCACCGCAACCATCGTGAGTTGTGGCAGTTCAGGTAGAGGAGTGATCGCATCGCAGCAGGGGAGATGGCCAATTTCTCCTGCCGTGATACATCACCCCCCCCCCCCGACAATATCGGGGCAAGAGGGAGCCCAAGCTCTCCTGCCCTGGGCACCTGCGGCACCCCACGACAACATCGGGCCAGGAGAGAGCCTAAGCCCTCCTGGCCCCAGCGATCCACAACCCCCCTCCCCCCCGCCGATTATGTTTGGGGCAGGAGGAAGCGCAGTACTACTGGCAGAAGTCTGGCCTGTGCACTGTTGCTGCGTTTCTTGTCCGCCATGTTGGAATCGGATTCCTGTCAGAGACTGGGTGGGGGGGGACGCGGAAATGTGTGCCTGGCAGCCTCCATCGGGATCGGGGAGGGGACTGTGGGAGAGCCCTTGGGACCAGCTGGTGGATGAGAAGGGAAACGGAGTCTGACTGCTAGGACTTGGCTATGCATATGCTTTCTTCGGGGGAAGGGAGACTAGGACTTATCCAGGACAAGAATAGATCAAGGAGATGGAGGGCGAGGGTATAGGGGTTTTATAAAGGGCTGGAGAAATGTAATAGGGGAAGTTAAGGAGAGAGGGAGAGCCATGACAAAAACAGAGAGGGGTAGGAATTTGAATTAATATCAGGGAGGAGGCAAAGGGGAAAAGTCCAGGATATCAGAAAGTCCAGGGTAGGAGGGAAAGAAGGAAGGAGAGGGTCCAGTTAGTTACTCGGCCTGGAAGAGGGAAGTAGATACTAAGTAGAGTTGTATCAGGATTGGAAAGGGAAGGAGGAAGGCCTGGTTTGAGAATTGTGAAGGTGACAGCAAGGTGCAAAGAACAAGCTTATTCTTTCTCTAGGAGGGGGTGCTGCTGGACAGGGGGGAGGTAAAAGTAAGGGAGAAGGGTTGCTAGCACCTGTTAATGTAACGGGCTAAAAAACTAGAGTGACATAAACCCTAATACAGCTTCACAACTTCCTTCTCTAGTAAGTGAAGATGATGTTCCAGAACTGAGAGCCAAATGTTGAAAATGTAGATCATGAAACTCAAAGAATAAGACAATTTTTCCCATTGAAAATAATAGAAACTGGATTAATCTGTTCCTTGGTCCCACAAACTCAGCAAGATCGGGCCCCCATCGGCATAGGCAGCAAGATCAGCAACTACAAGTGGTGCTCAGCCCAAAGCTTCCCTCCCAGGCAGAAACAGGAAGCTGCGTCATAGGGAAAGCTTTGAGCTGAACAATGCTTGCAGGTTCCCGTACGTTCGGATTCCAAAGCAGCATTTGGATTCTGGGGCACAAACAATTTATAAAACCATCCTTACCTAAGAGAATCCAAAGAGTTTGATGAGAATTCCTGAAAAAATACAAGTTGTACAAAAACTATAACCACCTTTGAACGGAGAAATTATGCAAAATAATTCAGTAATTTGATAAGTTAGTAATCATATATATTTCTCTGCTAAAGGTGTGAGGCAATAGTTTGCTTATTAAGAACCTTGAAGAGAGGAGAATATTACTTAGTGCTGTTGGGGATTAAAAAGCAAATATCTTGGCCTAAAGTTATTTAGTGATATAATGACACCAAATGTTAGTCTCTTGACATATTAGCATAAGCTAATTTTTCTTTACAACTGGATTTACAATGAAACTGTTTATAAAAGCACTTCAGTTTTAATCCATATTTCATTTTCTCTACTTCTTTCCCTGGTTATTACTAAAGGGAAGATTTTCAAATGATTGCATTAAAATCTAACGGGCCGCTGTCACAACCATTACTGCAACGAAATGGAACATAGACTGAAGCTTAGTTTTTACTCTCTGTTGAACTAACTTAAGTCACATTCAAAAACATGACACAGAGAGTCCATTATTATATTTAACTTCAGGACAAAACCTTTCTCCTTAATACCTTTGAGCAGAGTACTTAGGCTTAAGGATTCAGATCAGTTTCTCTTCTCAGTGTGCAGAGGTTAAGTCAGCATGGCTTCCCTGCACTTTCCATTAGGCACGCAACTCAATTGTTATTAATGGCATGATAATAGACCACATCATTAAAAAAAACAATTTAAAATATATTTAAAAACAATTAAGGTTGCAAGTGGAATACTGCATGGCACCTAGAAATATCTAAGTTGAGGCACCCTGTGATGGCTAATGAAGCCTACCTGAAAAATTGGTATGGTTAGTGGCAGAGACTAGGTGTGGGTGAGTTTGGTATTGCTAAGCATCTGTGGTAGGTGCTGGAAAATTAGGCCAGGTAAAACCTGCCTAATATACAAAAGCCTACCTCTTGGATGCCTTGTGAAGTCTAAGTCTGCTTAAGCGCTGCTAGGCATGATTCTATAAAGGACACCAGTGACATGTGCTCGGGGCCTTCAGGGGATTCGTCCCACTCCCTAAAGACCCTGAGGGCACTGCTCTAAATTTTATTGGTTGAGTAGACAAAAGGCAGATGTTGCTCAGATGCTACTCAGCCAATCAAATTCAAATCCCCAGCCCATGAGTATTGCTTTTTTTTTTATATATATATATTATTACTCTTTGATGAGGTTTGACTGGTTGAGTAGGCTGCCTACTCAACAAATCAAAGTGCATCAAGCAAAAGTAAACAAGCTTCAGAACTGGGGATTCACTGAGTCTCCTGAAAGCCCTCACCGCATGCCACTGAAGGATGCTTAGTGGTTGACAACCATGTGGAGTGGCACTATTTATACAATCAGACCCGTAGGACTGGATTCTATATAAGATGCTCGGTCTCAGCAGCTGCCTAAGCCTAAGCGGCTTTTGAGAACTGCACCGCCTTGAATTGTGCTACAACTAAGGCAATATAACAACTTTAATAAACAATAAATGATACTATAAATGTCATAGATGAATTAAAGTATTATTATTTGAGAACTCCAAAGAAAACAAAGATACTCAAATTATGTAAAATTTAACTAGTTGTGCTGCTTCTTTTTAAAAGGTAAAAGTGAGCAGTGGCGTAGTAAGGGGGGAGTGAGGGGGCAGTCCGTCCCAGGCACCATCTTTCTCAGAGCACCGGCATCCCTTCTCTTCCCTGCCCCCCCCTTCCCACTCCTCTCCCTGCCGCGCTCGAGCTTCCCTTCCCCAATACCTTCACGAACAGCCACCAGCTTGTTGCCCGTATCAGCTTCGGCGCTCTCTCTCTGCCGTCGCTTCCGGGACCCCCACTAGGAAGTGACGTCAGAGAGAGCGCCAATGCCAGCGTGGGCAGTAAGTTGGTGGCTGCTTGCGCTGAAGTTAAAAAGGTATGGGGAAGGGGCACGCATACGCGGCAGGGGGTGCAGGGAAGTGGATGGGGAGGGTTACCACCAGCCCGGACACCTCCCACCCTCGCTACACCACAGAAAGTGAGTTACCTCAGCACCCTGAGGTTGTGAGTTTAAACCTCACGCTGCTCCTTGTGACCCGGGGCAAGTCACTTAATCTTCCACTGCCACAGGTACACTAGATAGACTGTGAACCCACTGGGACAGCTAGGGGGGAACACTTGAAGTACCTGTATGTAAACCGCTTTCAGTGTGGTTGCAAAACTACAAAAAGGCAATATACAAGTCCCAATCCCTATCCCCTATCTTTGGTTTCACTTATTTTCATTCCACTCAATGATACTCTCATAACTCACTAATACCAACGTAGCTTGTGAGTTAGCTTTCCCCTTAGTGGCATAAAAATAAACTTACATTCATTTTGATAGAAAATCTATATTTACAACTTCTTTTACTTCCTTTCCAAAGCACTGCATAATTATGAACAATAGAGAAACAGGCAATGTATCCTAAGTGCTGTAAACGGATGCCACTTATCATGATCCAGGAGTCTTTTATATAGCCCAACATGCTTCAGATTATGTGACTTAAAAAATAGTTTATGCAAGCACTTTTAAAAACTCCGATAAGTATTATTGATAGCTGTAATTGCATTTTCTTCTGCTCCATCAGTTTTTTGTTTTTGGTTTGTTACAAAAAAAAAAAAAAAGACAAGTTTTAGCAGATTAGATTTTTCTTAAACACACTAAAATAGCAATTTATCTAAAGCAAAATAACTATAGGATTAGAAGGTTTATAATCATATAGGGGTCCTTTACTAAGCTGTAGCAAACAAGTGGCTTTAGCATGCCCTTTAATGATACCAATATCATGTGGCCATTAAAAATTACCATGTGTGCCTAATTTTGTAGGCGGTAGGGCTCATGAACATAGAAAATAATGAAGATTTTGAGCTTGAAGGCGATAGGATAGAAGTTGTAAAGGATTTCAATCTCATGGGCTCTTTTGTAAACAAAGAAGCAACTAGCAGGGATGAAATACTCTGCAGAATAGCACTGGGTTGCTTTTCAATGAAGGCTCTCGACAAAGTATTCAAAGGCAAGGAGGTAACACTCCAAACGAAGATCAGACTTGTCCACACACTCATTTTCTCAGGGGGCAGTTACAGATGCGAAAGCTAGACACTATGGAAACAAGACAGAAAGAAGATTGACTCATTTGAACTTTGGAGTTGGAGAAGGATTTTAGGCATACCATGGACTGCCGGAAGAACTAAGAAATTGATTCTGGAAGAGATCAAACTGGCTATGTCACTTGAAGATCAAATGATGACGTTACGACTGTCGTATTTTGGTCACACCATCAAAAGAGAAAGATCACTGGAGAAGGACAAAATGTTTGGGAAGATCAAAGGAACTAGGCAAAGGCTGGGCACGTTGAAAACAACCATGGAGATGACACTGGAGGACATTAAAAGAACTAGCACAAAATGGATTTCTTTATAGATCTACAACTAAGGCAAGTTACTAGGACTCGAACACGAATTGATGGCATCGAACAACAACAGTGCTCACACAGTAATCCTGCAATAATCAGTTCGCATACATTAATGTGAATGTTTTGGTTTTTGCTTGCTGTTAAGCACAGGAACACACATTCTCTAATTCCTGATTCACCCCCTCTCAAAAAAATTCAAATATTTTTTAACGGAAGAATTAGCACACTAATTTGATTGTTTCTGTAGGAAGCCTCAATGTGTTCGTGAACATCATTTTAAGCTGCATTAGGTGCACATTAGTGCATCATGTAGCTTAGTAATAAGGCCACATAATTGCATACTTCTTGAATTAAGTGAATATCTTGAATTAAGTGAAAGTGGGTAATAAATAATACATGAACCAACTCCACTATTTTTAACTGAGAGCACTGTCATCATGGAAGAAAAAGCCTTGGGTTCTATTGTAGGTAAAGCAAAAAATGCTCAAACTTCCTCCTCCCACATCATTGGCAAAAAACTTCCATTGGTGATGTGTAGTGCCACAACCTATATTGGATATATAGCATGAAAAATCTCAAACGGCTACCTCATGTATACTAATTTCATAGAAACAGGAGCTTCTTCCTTGTTTCAAATATCAGCCTTTATTCACAATCTTCTTAGACCCTCAGCGTCACCACTCAGAACTCAAACGTATCACTGTTCTGAGCTTTACGTGGCAAATCGTCACTGGGTCTGCATGTATTATTTAATTAATTTATTAAGAGCTTAATTTATAATTTTAGATAGTTTTAACCTTGGTTTGACCGTTTGAGATTTTTCATGCTATATATCCAATATAGGTTGTGGCACTACACATCACCAATGGAAGTTTTTTGCCAATGATGTGGGAGGAGGAAGTTTGAGCATTTTTTGCTTTACCTACAATAGAACCCAAGGCTTTTTCTTCCATGATGACAGTGCTCTCAGTTAAAAATAGTGGAGTTGGTTCATGTATTATTTATTACCCACTTTCACTTAATTCAAGATATTCACTTAATTCAAGAAGTATGCAATTATGTGGCCTTATTACTAAGCTACATGATGCACTAATGTGCACCTAATGCACCTAATTAATGCACCTAATGCACCTAATTAATGTGCACCTAATTAATGTGCACCTAATTAATGTGCACCTAATGCGCCTAATTAATTTATTAAGAGCTTAATTTATAATTTTAGATAGTTTTAACCTTGGTTAAAACTATCTAAAATTATAAATTAAGCTCTTAATAAATTAATTAAATAATACATGCAGACCCAGTGACGATTTGCCATGTAAAGCTCAGAACAGTGATACGTTTGAGTTCTGAGTGGTGACGCTGAGGGTCTAAGAAGATTGTGACTAAAGACAACCTATATCAGTGCAGGACTAAAACAACTACTCTAACTAACGTACAGAACTGAGTGTTAATGAAATATAGCCGACGTTTCACGGTAAAGACCATTTCTTCAGGGCTTATAGATTTTCACTGTCCAATACGTTTATCTAAAAATGAATAAATAAATAAATACAATTTGTGCCTAATTCAATCACCGTAAGTTATACAAAAACTACTATCGTAAATGTACTCACTTGAGTTGCTTGCGTTTATTCTCCCGCTTCTACCTTGGATAGTGCCTTTCTCTTGCAGGCTAGGCTCACCCATTTCTCAAATTTCCTAATCAGATCTTTTTTTTTTAATAACTTTATTTCTTTATTGAATTTTCACTTCAATTCACAAGAATAATCTTGTTCCATACAACAGAGAGAAAGAAACAATTTTTACCAATTATACAAAACTTATGCAAATACAAAGTTATCCCCTCCTTAGACCACAATATAGGGGGTGTGATAATCAGATAATATTGGAGACATTAAATTAAATATAAATTAAAGGAAAAAGCTTAGGGTGGCATGGCTATCATCTAATTATAATCCATTCTTAATCAGTCCTTAATGATCTTTTTGACTTTTAGAAATCCCTTCAAGTGGTCTGGAGAAAAAATACGTACTTAATTCCCAAATACCTCACCAGACATTTTCAGGGATAAGCTAATAGGAATGTAGCCCCCAATTTAAGAGTTTCTTGACGTAGGGAAAGGAAATCTTTCCTTCGCCCGTAAGTAACTTTTGAAACATCTGGATAGATCCATATCCGTTGTTCTCCAAATAGTTTTTGAGAATTCTTAAAATATAGTCTTAGAATCATATTTAGATCTTGCTCAAAAACAAAAGATGTTAGAAGCGTAGCTCTTTCTGTGTCTGAATTCAAAGTTTGTTCCAAAAGAGCAGTAACATTATCAAAATCAATCTGTTTCTCTCGTCCATTATTTTTCTCCGTATCTCTTTGAGGAATCTTTTTATTCGTCAGGTAATAATTCTTGTTTAAAGGAGGAATATTGTCAGGGGAAATTTCCAAATTCTCAATTAGGTATCTTTTGAAAAAATCTATAGGCGGAGTTTGAGGTGAGATTGGGAAATTAAAAATGCAAAGATTTAATTTCCTATTATGATTTTCAATTTGTTCTAATTTTCTATGTATAGAGGAATTATCTTTGATTGTTGCTTTTTTAAACAGTTGCAGCTGCTGTATATCATCCTGCATCTGTTTGGTTTGGTTTCAGAAATCCATTTTTACTGAGTCGACAGTTTTAGTAAGAGTGTCAATCTTAGAGTTAATGTTTGTTACCTCCTCAGTAATTTTGGCTATTGCAGTCTCCAGCCGTTGTAGGAGCAACCAAATGTCTCCTAAGGACGCCTCCGTGGGGGAGGGATTGTTTCCTTCAGCTGCCCTGCCATTACTGGCTCAGCCAGGAAGGCCCGTTGATTCCCTTCCGGGATAATAGATCTCCCGCAGCTGAGCCCCGACAGAGGCTGGACACACAGGAGTAGATGGAACTGGAGGGGATAAGGATATTTCATGCCCCGAAAGGGGAAAAGGCTTTCCACCACCTTCCCCCAAAGCCGGGTTACTTCCTCCGGTAGCTTGAGTAGCTGTCGGCAGAGCCACGAAGAAGCGGTTGATGGTTTGCTGGATGGGTGTTGAAGAAAGGGCTGGCGAAGGTATGGCCCTTATCACCCCCTTCCTTTTTTAATGCGGCATCAGGAAAGCAAAGCAAGGTAAAATATTTCAGTGTAAGGCGCCTGCAATCGTCAGATCTTTCACACTGCTCCGTAGCGATTCTCACACCACCGCCATATTATCACACCCCCCAGATTTACTACACATTTCAAAATTTTTATCCCCACTCTTCCTGGCAAGGATCATATTCCTACTTCCTCCTCCCAGAACCCCAGACACCATTCATATCTAGAATTCACAGACTGAAATACAATAGCATTTCCACATTCAGAAAGGCCCTATGAGCTGCTCCAAGACCTGCATGCACAACCTTTGGAAGTTCAGCAATCAGTTGCTCCACAGCCCCTAGGCCACATTCGCATGTGGTGCTTCCTACCCTCAGACTGAAAATCCCAAAGATCACATGCTGAGCAGGAAATCAGTGAATCCAAAGGCATTCATCCATGTCAATCCACTGTGTGCCAGCCCGTCTACTCATAGAGTAATGGGGGAGCTGACATTAGTGCCTTCTGCAAAAATGGAAATCGGCAACTCTTTTGGTGATAGCATCTTTGGCAAAATGCTCTCTTCTTTATTAGTGGTGACTCCAGAACAACATCCCTCTGCCCAGCACCATTATCCCCCTGCTCTCCTTTTTCCCTTACCCTCATGATGTGGAAAGGTATGTTAGTGGCACACCACTATAGCAGTACTCCCTCGTTCATGGTACCCTGCATAGCCACATAAGTGCAGAACCCAAAAGCTAACCTGTAGCGGAGCAGTACTGGGAGTGAACCAAGAGGAAAATCAACTGAGAACCTGTTACTCTCTTCTAAATTCCATCCATCTCTCCTGTAAATTCTTTCTGTTGCTGCTGTGCTATTTCTTTTGGACTACAGTGTTCCCCTGCGAATTCGCGGTCCGTGGTTCGCAGTCCTAGTCATTCGCAGTATTTTCTGACCATGAAGGGGAAGCAGGAGAGGGCAGCTGGAGAGGCAAGAGAGGGCAGCTGGAGCACTAGCGAGTGAAGGAAATCATTCACGGTATGCTCCAACCGCCTCTTCCTGTACTAAAGTCTGGCCTCACCAATCAGGAGCTGTGTGTCAAAGCCCGACTTTAGTACAGGAAGAGGCGATCGGAGCATACCACGAGTGATTTCCTTCACTCGCTGGTGCTCCAGCTGCCCTCTCCTGCCTCCCCAGACGAAAAACCGTATTTGTGTTTTTTCTATATTCGCGGGGGTTCCTGGAATGGAACCCCCGCGAATATAAGGGGAGTACTATAAACAGCTTATTTAGCCCACTTAGCCAAACACCACTGTCTTCTAAAAGATATAACAAGGAAATGAGAAAAGGGAGATGGGGTTACTCTCTATTCCCCTTTCAATTACTCAATCGTAGGTCACTGCATTTCAGAGCTGCCAACAAGAAGCAATTTTAAAGATATTTTTCAGACTATGGCATCTAATACTGGCACAATCCCTTCCTTCTCCCCCCTGTTCTTGCAGTAACATAACATATTAATTCAGGTGACTACACGGCTGAAGAAGAACAAAATATAGCCATTGCCTACCCTTGATCCAGTCCTGCTGGCACAGAAACCTTTACTAAAATCTTAAACAAATTTCCAACCTTTGTGTCTTTAGTTTAGCTTCTGTCTCTACCTGATCTTGGTTTTCTCTCTGTTCTCAAGTTCCTTCTTTTAAGAATTCTCTTCCAGTCTTCTTTCATCATTTCTCTTTCATCCATATACATTTGTCTCTTCATGGTTTCCTCTCATCTCATCTTACTCCCTCCTCCACTTCTCACCTTGTCTGTTCTCTCCACCCTAAGGCTGCTTTTTTTGCCAGTCCCACATAATTATTTTCCATCTCTGTCTGCAGTTTATGTTCCTTCTGCCTGTTCTTCCTTTCTCCCAGATCATGCCTCTTTCTGCCAGCAAATTTCCTCCACCCAGTCCGTACTTCTTGAGTTCCTCTCATTCTGTTTCTACTCATCCCCCAAAGCTCCACTATCAGTCCCTATCCCATCACTCTGTCTTTTTCCCCTTTACAGTTCCTTTCTTCTGCTTCCTGTATTCAGAGCAGCATTCTCTCTCCTAACCAGTGACCCCTTTCCTTTCTTCTTTTATTCCTTTCGCAATACCTGTCTTTTTCTTTTTTTTTTTACCTTTTATTCCTCTTCCAATACCGCTCTGTCCTTCTTTAACCTTCAGTTCTTCCTTGCTTCCTTTTATCCTCTCCCAGTACCTCTCTGCCTTTATTTGTTTAACTGCTAAAGGTTTTATTTTGGCAACATAGGCAACATTGTCATTCTAAGGTTACCACAAAGAAAAATGGGGAGACCCAATGATCCACAGTGAAAACAATCCACCAATGAAAACAAGAACTGTGAATACAGATGTTACCCCAGGACAAGCAGGCAGATATTCTCACATATGGGTGACGTCATCGACGGAGCCTGGATGCAGACGCCTCACAAGCAGACTTGCTTGAAGAAACTCGAAGTTTCAAGTTGCCCGCACCGCGCATGCACGAGTGCCCTCCCGCCCAGCGCAGGGCGCTTCTCCTCAGTTCTCAGTTTTCTGCGGAGCCGAGAAGTCCGTTTTTGACTCTCTGCATGAACTTTGTTACTTAGTGCCTTCTCTGAACCACGGTTTGTACTTCTTTTTCTCACGAATCGCTGTTCTTACTTTATTTTATTTCTTTCTTTAAAAAAAAAAAAATTATTTTGTTTGTTTTCTGGGATGGGCTGCCCGGCCGAAGCCCAGGGGCTTTGATCTTGTGGCGGCTATTTTTTCTTCTATGCCCCGGTCTGTTACGGGCTTCAAGAAGTGTGGCAAGTGTCAGCACACGATATCTCTTACTGACCCACATCGTCGCTGCCTCAAGTGTCTTGGGCTGAATCATCATCCTAGGTCGTGCCTGCCTTGTCAAACACTTCAGCCTTGTACTTTCAATCGTCGTTGTATCTTACTGGACCAGCTCTTCAGAATGGGGTCTTCTTCTGATCCCTCGACTTCGAAGACGACGTCGGCTTTGACTCCTACCGAGGCTCCTCCTGCTTCTACTGCTTCCACCTCAAGCCTCATCAGACCTTCATCGTTTGCAGCGGCTCTTTCTTCGACGACATCTGCTATATCTTCCCCTGTTTCCTCAGGTCAGATAGCTCAGCAGTCGGTTCCACCGGTAGTGATTAAAGTACCTAAGACTCCCAGGTCAAAGCACACTCACACTAACTTGAAGGAACCTCCAGCCAAGGCAGGTGGTCCAGTTTCAGACGCGGATCCATCTTTGCTGGCTTCTTTCCAGAACATGTTAGAGAAGCAGTTTATTCAATTCCTTACTAATATGGGACCGAAGCTGCTTCCTCTTATCTATCCTGGGCATTCAGCAGACTCCTGCAAGGTCGAGCTGCTTCCTTTGCATCAGTCTGAGCTTACACACTCTTTGCAGGGAGCAGAGTTTCTGCGAGTGTCTGGTCTGGTATCCCAGCACGTGAAGCAAGGAGCAGATTCTTTGCGATTGCCTCGACAGGAATCCTCACACTCTATACAAGGAGCAGAGTCTTTAGGAGTGCATCGAGGTTCCTCCATCAAGCCTCTGGAGCTTCGATCTACAGCCTCCAGTCCTATCCATTCTTTGATAGCTTCGGCTGCTTCCGTCTCCGAGGCGAAGTCTCCTCGATCCTCGATATCTGCTTTCAGACACAGTTCTCACCGGCGATCGAGGCCTTCATCGAGGCATCCCTCCAGGCATAGTTCTTCTTCTAAAGAACGACCTTCTTCAACTAAGCCTCGCTCTACTCCAACTTCAACTAGACCACCGACTCCTCGTTCCCGGTCCCCAATGCCGGATCTCGAGGATATCCAGGTTTCAATTGCCTCGTCTAAGTCACCATGTTCCTTCGATGCCTTTTTTCCTGCCGAGGCTTCATCTTTGACCCAAGCTGCCTCGATGTCCTCAAGTCCTTCTCGAAGCAAAGCATTGGCGGATCAGCTATCTTTTTCATCTTTTCTTCATCAGATGCTGTGGACTTGGATCTTCATTTGGACACTGACTCTAAATACTCTAAGGAGTATCTCGAAGTCATGCATCTTCCTCAACCTCCAACAGAATTACTAAAGCATCCTCTTCATAAGCTTTTGAATCAGACTTTTGGTCGATGCATGGAAACACCTTTTTCCATACCAGCTGTTCCTGGGAAATTGGACTCTTGGTATAAGACTGTGCATCGCAAAGGGTTTAACAACTCACAGTTATCTCATCAATCCCTACTTGTCGAGTCCTCCTTGAAGAGATCCCATCCTTCCAAGGTTTATGCTACCGTTCCTCCTGGAAGGGAAGGGAAAACTATGGACAAATTTGGATGTCACATCTACCAAAATGCTATGATGCCCTCTAAAGTCCTTAATTATAATTTTCAATTCATCACTTATTTTGAATTCCTTATTTCTCTCCTACCAAAGTTTTTGAATTATTTGGTTACCCAAATGCACTTTGAATTTCAGGAAGTTCTTGTTTCTTTGTCTCAACTCCGTTTGCATCTCCTCCAGTCATCTTATGATGCCTTCGAGTTATCTGCCCGAGCGGCTGCTTGCTCTGTAGCAATGTGTTGTCTTGCCTGGCTTCGTACCATTGACATGGACCCTAATCTTCAGGACTGCTTAGCTAATACTCCTTGTGAGGACAATGACCTCTTTGATGAATCCATTGAGGCAGCCACCAAGAAATTGTCTGACCATAAAAAATCTTTTGCTTCTATTGTCAGACCTAAGCAAAAGCCAGCTCCTGCCAAACCTGCACGCCCTGCTCTTATCTATCAAAGGCGTTTTGCTCCGAAGCTGGCTCCTTATACTCGCCCTCCTCTTAAGAAACAGCAGCCTCAGAAGCAACAAAAACCTCAACCTTCTGCTGCACCTAAGGCTTCTCAGCCTTTTTGATTGTTTACAACAGAGCATAACCTCCACCATTTTGACTGTGTCTCATTTTCCCCCTATAGGAGGTTCTCTCCATCATTTTTACCACCAATGGACGATAATTACATCCGACCTCTGGGTACTTTCCATCATCAGGGAAGGATACTCTCTTTATTTCTCTCAGGTTCCACCAGAGCTTCCTCCAAGAGAGTATCCTTCCAATCCTTCCCAGACCGCCCTTCTTCTTCAGGAAGCTCAAGCTCTGCTTTGTCTCCATGCCATCGAACCTGTTCCCTTGGAATAGCAGAACAGGGGGTTTTACTCCCGTTGCTTCCGTGTTCTGAAGAAGACGGGCGATCTGCGACCCATTCTGGATCTCAGGGTTCTCAACAAATTTGTAGTCAAAGAAAAGTTTCGAATGTTGTCCCTGGCATCCCTTTATCCCCTTCTCGAGCAGAATGACTGGTTATGCTCTCTGGATCTCAAGGAGGCCTACACTCATATCCCCATTCATCCGGCCTCTCGTTAATACTTCAGATTTCGGGTGGGGAATCTGCATTATCAATAGAGAGTACTACCATTTGGCCTGGCCTCATCTCCCAGAGTGTTCACCAAGTGCCTAGTAGTGGTAGCAGCAGCTCTAAGGAATCATGGTCTTCAAGTGTTTCCCTACCTCAACGACTGGCTCATCAAAGATTCCACGTCTCAAGGGGTTATTGTAGCAACCCGACAGACTACCTGGTTCCTACAAAGTTTGGGATTCGAGATCAACTTTCCCAAATCTCAGCTTCAACCTTCACATACTCTACAATTCATAAGAGCTGTTCTGGACACTGTCCAACTCAGAGCATTCCTTCCACAACAACGCCTGGAAGCTCTTCTTCAACTCTGTCACATGGTGTCTTCCCACTCTTCCATCTCAGCGAGACACATGATGGTACTTCTGGGTCACATGGCCTCTACAGTACATGTGAATCCTTTTGCCAGACTTCACCTCAGAATTCCTCAGTGGACCCAGGCATCTCAGTGGACGCAAGTTTGCGACCCTCATTCTCAACACATTTCAGTCACTCCTTCCTTGAAGAAGTCTCTACGTTGGTGGATGCTCTCTTCCAATCTTTCCAGAGGCTTGCTTTTTCAAATGCCCCCTCATCAGAAGGTCCTCACGACAGACTCTTCAAACTACACTTGGGACACTCATCTCGATGGTCTCCGTACTCAAGGCCACTGATCCAGTATGGATCGTCAATGTCACATAAATCTGTTGGAACTCAGAGCGATTTTCAAGGCTCCCAACGCTTTTCAACATCTTCTTCATGACCAGGTAGTCCTCATCCAGACGAACAACCAAGTCGCCATGTATTATGTCAACAAACAGGGAGGGACAGGAACTGCCTCCCTTTGTCAAGAAGCTCTGAAGGTTTGGGACTGGGCAATCCACCACAACACCTTCCTCAAAGCTGTCTACATTCAAGGAGTGAAGAATTGCTTGGCGGACAACTTGAGTCGTCTTCTGCAACCTCACGAATGGACACTCCATTCCTCGCCTCTTCATCACATTTTTTCACAGTGGGGAACCCCTCAGATAGACCTCTTTGTGGCTCCCCACAACTACAAACTGCCTCAGCTCTGCTCCAGGATATACTCTCCTCATCATACAAAAGAAAAAAGTGACATTTGACAGCTCCTCAGCCGAGTCCGACACTTCCTCTGAAGCCTCCACGGAGGTTGGTACGGAAAAACCAGGGGATTCAACCAACGCAGAATCCCGCGGACGAGGACGGACACGACAAAAATGAGCGAGGGGCAAAACTCGGAACACAACGCCTCGACAGTGATAAATTTATCTTCCCTTGACCTGACGGCCCCACAGATGGAAATATTGGAGAAGGGACTGGGATTTGTTATGTCCCACCCTCCTGATTTCTTTAAATTGCATGCTGCATTGCATTCATTTGTCAGGAAAATGCGATGTAAAGTCTTTTTCCAAGATAAAGAGGGCGAACAACTCCAACCATCGGAGGAGGAGTCAGAGAGCAGTCAAACTTCAAGTGTTGAAGACTCTATTTCAATATGTAAATAAAATCACATTGGATTCCCCCGGGCCCGATGGACCCCTTGATTTTTACATTTCGGGAACTTCTTAGTAAAGATCTTAAGGAGCTTCAAACAAACTGGCATAACACAGGCCCCTATAACACCACGAAGGCCCAGTTACATGGCTTTCATGAACTATTGGCAAATGATGATATAATTATAACAAAGGCCGATAAAGGTGGGGCCACGGTCATTCTAAATAGAGATGAATATAACATCGAAGCCACACGCCAATTGGCGGATAAACAAGCTTATAAACGCCTGGATGGGGACCCCACGACGGCACTAGGGGAAGAAATACTCAAACTATTGAATGTTTATCAACAACGGGGTGAAATCACTAAAAAAGAATATTTTTTTATGTTTGAAAAACATCCCAGGGTACCGAGCATTTCATTCGTTCCAAAGGTACATAAGACTCTCATAAATCCTCCGGGTAGGCCTATAGTGAATACCCGCTTGTCCATACTAGAATCCCTATCTAAGATGGTGGATTTCTTCCTTAGGGATGAGGTCCCGAAAATAAAATCATACATTAGGGATTCTTCACATTTTTTGAAGACTTTGGATACACTCCAATTGGACATGACAGACAAATGGCTAGTGACTCTCGATGTTGTCTCATTGTACACGCAGATTCCCCAAGATGAGGCGCTGACAGTGATCAGGGAGATATTGCAAAATAGACCCACCCCCCGCATATCCACTGACTTTTTGATGCATTTGGCCACATGGGTCATTAAGAATAATTATTTTCAACACCACCACCAGTTTTACCAACAAACTCAGGGGGTGGCGATGGGTGCCACTTTGGCCCCCTCGGTAGCTGCCCTATTTATGGCACGGTTTGAAGAAACATGGGTATATCCATCTGTATGGAACCCTCACATTTGTTTTTGGGGCAGATTTCTTGATGATATTTTTTTCATCTGGCATAGTAATAAACAAGATCTTGAAGCTTTTTTTGAATATCTGAATTCAGTGGACTTGAACATCAAATTCACTATGACATATCACCAAACTAAAATTGATTTTCTAGACATTACTGTTCGAGTACAAGGGGGTAGAATTAACACTTCTTTATTTAGAAAACCAGTCACTCGTAACACCATATTGCATTTCACCAGTTTTCATCCTTTTAAACTTCGTTTTAACCTACCTGTTGGTCAGTTTTTGCGGATACGCAGGGTCTGCTCCACTCTAGATGAGTTTAAGGTACAAGCTGCTAAATTGAAGGCACGCCTCCGCAATAGAGGCTACCCAGAGAGGTCTATAAAGCAAGCTTTCTATAGAGCCAAATATGCACACAGAAATCTGTTGCTGCAGGAACCATCTAGTGAGCTAGATGAGACTGACAAGCTCACTTGTGTCCTTCCTTATTCAAGAGCAGTGAAAACAGTAGTAGATATGTTTAGGAAATACTGGTTCATAGTACAACCCCACAAATCCCTGGAAATTTTTCCCAGGATAGCATACACACGAGGCATCACCTTAGGGCAACGATGCAATTTCCAAAAATATGGAGCTCGTCCTGAGGAAGGGGAGGTGGGTAACCATGGTATATGTGGTCGATGCCAATGGTGTCCCTTTGCTATTCAAGGGGACTCTTGGCAGGTCCCTGGGAGATCGATGATTTTAAAATCTAAACACAAGACGGACTGCAATTCGCAGGGGGTCATTTACATTATTGTATGTCCCTGCGACCTCGTATACGTTGGACGTACTAACAGAAAAATAAAGACGAGATTGACCGAACATAAATCTCGCATTCTAAATGAGAACACACATGCACCCCTGGTAGAACATTGGATGCGGTGTAAACACTCCATTTCCGATTTTAGATGGCGGGTCATAAAAAGAGTGACGGGATGGGCTGGGGAAGGTGATCAAATTAAACTAAATGAAAGTGAACAAAGATTCATTTTTTCGTTAGATACTGTTGAGCCATGTGGGCTCAACAGTGAGATCGAATGGGGGACATTGTAATTTCTTGCTGGGACCAATTGAATAGCAGGGGGTGGAGTTTGCATTGAAAAGGAGACTATTTAAATTTAGTCCGAAGGACGCCGCCGCCATCTTATTCTCATAACTACAGGAGTCGGATGACAGCGGCACCCTTGGTGAGCGTTTGTTTTGGATATATTTATAAGTTACAATATCTTATCTATTAAGGGCAGTACACAATTGTATGTAGCAGCTCTTCTTATTTTATTTATTTTGCAGGGAGACCCTTGATAAAACACCAGGACGTGTGAAACATGTCGGGTCTGACTCCCTGGGTCTTTGGCTGAGATAAGTACTAAGTACTATTTACTTTCCAAAGGATATAAGTGGATATTACTAAGCAAAACTAGCTTGAAATTAATATTTATTCAATGATAAACTAATTAAAATTAAAAGAAAAAAGTAAACTATATAAAACTTTTTTCAAAAATTGACAGCCAATGATGAAGCACCACAATATGCTTCCCGCGATATGAAATACTTTAAGCGGTGGAGTGGTGGGGCTGAGGCGTCTTTTTGAAAAGGAAAGAGAGCTTTATTCACATCCAGACAATTACTATTTTTACATCAACAAAGATTTGACTGGATAGACAATATAGTAACAATTTATTGCCACATTTTGCAGCACCAAATATCTTTTAAGCACATTTTAGGTTTCTTATTCAGATATTCAGATATTATTTTGTACCACTTGGCGGCCTGATGCCCTAGGAAATCTGTCTGGAAGCAAAGGCCTGGCAAGCTATTCTGATTTTTTAAATTTCACCAATCAGGGAACCCCTTCTGAATGGCTTGTTTCAACTGCAACCACTTATATATGTGAGACTTTGCAATGCCAAATGATTGTTGCATACAGAAACTTTTGTTTTCCATTGTTTATTTATTCATTTTTATCAAGCTTCAAAATTAGGCTATTATCATATATGAAAAAGCAGTCCGGTTCCTATTCTTATATAGGTGACTTCAAAAAGGACTTATGTTTCATTGTGTTTGTTCATTCCAGTTAATTAAAATGTGTCCAAAATGAGAAAATGCTGTTGCATAAAAATAGGTCTCCAGTCACTGCTTGCACAGGAAATGTTGTTTTTTTTTTTGTTAAGATATTACATCTATCAAGTCATTAGAAAAGAAAACCAATAGTATGATCTTCTCTCCATTCTCACATACTTTGAAGGCATCGTGATGCAGTAAGTCCTCCTTCAAAAGCTGATGTTAGATTTAGATTTTCATATTTTTTAATGTTATTGCACCACAGGGGCATAAAATGGGGAACTCTGACTTTGTTAATTACATAACCTCTGTAAATGCATAATAAAGGCTTTAAATTTTAATTAGAGGATAATTTACTACCCTAATACTTTTGCAAATAGATGGCTTTGCAAATAATGACCGAGGTAATTAGAGTAATTGTGCTCATGCAATCAAGAAATGTCTACATCATTTTTAATAACAACAATATCAATTAAAAGTGTTAATTTTAAAATTTTCAAGCTGTGTAAAATGGCTGCTGCCTGTCATGTAACAGTGGAATGCAAAGATATTTGGCTCGTTGCCAAGAAATTTTACACTAAGTAAAAACCTTATAACACCGGGGACATATTTTAGCTTATGGATTTCTGAAAAGAGCTTATTCTCATTTCCTCAAAGAAATATGTTTGTTTTTAATATTCACTTGAAGCAAATAAAATACGGCAAAAATGCAAATGTGATATATCCAGTCCGGTCTTATAAGTATAAAAGTATTGTGTGTCTGGATGATAAACTTTTTATTTGTCTTTCAAAACGACGCCTCAGCCCCACCACTCCACCGCATATAATGTTTCATACCGCGGGAAGCATATTGTGGCGCTTCATCATTGGCTGTCGATTTTTGAAAAGTATGTTTTTAATTTTTTTAATTTTCTTGTTTAATACTTATTTGTGTAAATTCTTTAGAAATAAATATTTCAAAACAGTTTGGAATTATTTCCCATCATCTTATAATTTTAAAAGTAGATAGTACTTATCCTCAGCCAAAAAACCCAGGGAGTCAGACCCAACATGTTTCACACGTACTGGTGTTTTTTCAAGGGTCTCCCAAGGGTGCCGCTGTCATTCGACTCCTATAGTTTTTCTCGCAAACTATAGGAGTCGAATGACAGCGGCACCCTTGGGAGACCCTTGAAAAAACACCAGTACGTGTGAAACATGTTGGGTCTGACTCCCTGGGTTTTTTGGCTGAGGATAAGTACTATCTACTTTTAAAATTATAAGATGATGGGAAATAATTCCAAACTGTTTTGAAATATTTATTTCTAAAGAATTTACACACATAAGTATTAAACAAGAAAATTAAAAAAATTAAAAACATACTTTTCAAAAATCGACAGCCAATGATGAAGCGCCACAATATGCTTCCCGCGGTATGAAACATTATATGCAGTGGAGTGGTGGGGCTGAGGCGTCGTTTTGAAAGACAAATAAAAAGTTTATCATCCAGACACACAATACTTTTATGTTTTTAATATTCAGCATCTTTAATTTCATTAGACTCTATTTTGTACATAGTGTTTTTTTGAGAAGAAATAGGTACTTGTAAGATTGATCAGATTATACTGTACATGCGTAAAATCAGTGGTGTAGTGAGGGTGACCAGCGAGGGTGGTGGTGCCTCTTCCCCATTCCTTTTTAACTTTGGCGCAAGCAGTGACAAATTTGCTGCCCACATTGACTTCAGATCTCTCTCTGAAGTGATAGAGAAAGCGCCGACGCAAGCAGCAAGTTTGTCACTACTCGGGGCAAAGTTCAAAAGGTACAGGGAAGGGGTGCACGCGTGTGGCATGAGGAGAGTGGGAAGGGGGGAGGCAGAGAGGAGGAGGTGTGCTGGAACCCCGAGGAAGACTGCACCAGGGGTGGACCGACCCCCTCGCACTCCCCTTACTAAGCCACTGCGTGGCCTACTGACAAAAGCACGGTTTATAGAATCAGCCCACATATCTCCTAGGTGCCATTCAGCACAGTTGCCAATCAATGGCTAGGCGCCGTTTACAGAATTGTGCCTATTGATGCCTAACTCTACTTTGGCACCGGTAGGCATCATAATGTTAGGGGACGAATATTAGGCCAAGGTTTTCCTGGCCTAGTTTACCAGCGAAAAACACAAGCGCCTAGTGGAGTCTAAGTCGCATCACGCCTAGTTGCTTGACCCTAAACATGACCACTTTTCAGGTAGGTGTCAGTAGGCGCCTCAACTTAGACTAAACTAAACTAAACTAAACCTTAAGTTTATATACCGCATCATTTCCACGGATGTTGTGGAGCTCGGCACGGTTTACAAGAACTTAAAATATAGGAAGAGAAGGAAAAAAAAGGTATACATGAACTTATATATAGAAGAGAAGAGTAAGGGGAGATAGAATTACATTTTAGTGAAAAGCCAGGTTTTCAGTTGCTTGCGGAGTAATTGGAGGGAGCCCAAGTTCCGCAGCGGGGTAGTAAGGTCGTTCCAAAGACCTGTGATTCTGAAGAGAAGGGATTTTCCCAGTTTGCCTGCATAGCGAATACCGTGTAGAGAGGGGAAGGATTATTTATACCTTTGGGTGGGTCTGGTAGATTTTGGACTTGAGGAGTTATAAGATAGTGGGATTAAGGGAGGAAGGATGCCATGAATGATCTTAAAAGCCAGGCAGGAGCATTTGAAATGGATTCTGGAAATCACTGGGAGCCAGTGAAGTTTGGCTAGGAGTGGGGAGACATGGTCAGACTTGCGTTTTGCAAAGATCAACTTGGCTGCAGTATTCTGGATTAGCTGGAGTCTTTGAAGACTTTTTTTTGATAGGCTTAAGTAGATGGCATTGCAGTAGTCTAATTTGGAGAGGATGATGGATTGGACAAGGACGGCGAAATGTTGTTGGCGAAAATAGGATCTTACTTTTCTTAGCATGTGGAGGCTGAAAAAGACGTTGGAATTCTGTGTGTAACTTCAATTAGTGTTAAATTTATTGTTTTTTATTGACTTAACAGCATTTATTTATATTATTTATATACCACTTATATCCTAAGTAGTTTACATTCAGGTACTTTATCATATTTCCCTATTTGTCCCAGTGGGCTCAAACTCTATCTAGTGTACCTGGGGCAATGAGGGGATTAAGTGACTTGCCCAGGGTCTCAAGGAGCAGCGAGGGTCAATTTAAAAAATTTAGAGTTGCATGTGGAATTTGGCTAGGCAAATATATATATATTTTTTTTTAATATCTTTATTGTTCCAAGAGTATAATACAACCAACAGTTGTCTATCATCCAATTCATTTTAATTTAAGCTAATTATGAGGTACTAATTGCCTGTTATTGGCACTGATTAAGCTTTTTAAATAATTAACCCAACCCTCCTTTTAATAAGCTGTGGTAGAGGTTTCTACTGCAGCCTGGAGTGCTAAATGCTCCACTGCTGCTCCGATGCTCATTGAATTACTTATTATGAGTGTTGGAGCTTTTAGTGCTCCAGGCTGCAGTAGAAACCTCTACCGTGGCTTAGTAAAAGAGGGCCTAAGTTAGGCACCTACATTGGCTAGGTGCACGGATCCAGGCACCTAACTTTAGACATCTTTTATAGAACCTGGACCTGAGTCCAGCTAGCCATCTCCAACATCAAATTCTTCCATGTAACCCAAGACAGAGTAGTCAAGTTACCCCTCGGCTGCAAAATGTATTTGCACACTAGCAACAAAGCAAGTTGTACAAACTTACATTGAGCTCAGATGGACTCATTCTACATAAAGAGGCTGCATCCCCCAGCAAAAGCATAGAAGATGACCATTCAAATTATACAGGCCTTTTACAAAGTTGAGGTGGTTAGTGTGGGAGCCCTTAATGCCTAGAAAAAATAAAGGTCAGCAAGGGTTCACACGCTAGTGGAGAAGTTAGTGTGTGGCCATTAATAGACAAAATAGAGTGACCATAAAATGACCTTATTTTCTAACAGAAGCCTTAGCATGCGAAAAATCCAATACTGGCTTAGTAAAAGCAGTACACTTTTTAGCACAGTTTAGTCAAAGGGACTAAATGCATTCTAGAGGCTGACTGAATTTTGGTTTCAATTTTGATTATGGCCCTGAAATTGTCCCCAAATAACTTTTCGGCTCAGTTTCAATTTTTGCTGAAAGGTTATAGGCAGTTTCAGTTTCAGCTGAAACTGGCTATGTGTTTTCAGTAGAAGCTGAAAATATGTGCTTTATCCCTTTTGTCTCCCTCCCTCCCCCTATGAACAGTAACCTTAACCCCTGGCAATTGTAGATGACCCCCTTGGGTCTATCTTACAATTCCTGGTGTTCTAGTGGTTTAGTCACTCCTGCTCATACTGACTCTGCTCTCAAAATGGCTGCCATGACCTCTAGAGGCAATCTCATGAGACTACTGCAAGAGGTCACAGCAGCCATTTTGAGAGTAGAACTGATATGGGCAAGAGTGACTGGAGATCACTCCTGCCTAGGGTTACCAGATTTAACAAATGGAAGAATGCTTGGGTGCATAGGGAGAGGAATGGCCAATAGGAAAAAGGAGATAATGATGCTTCTGCATAAGATTCTGGTGAGACACGTTTAGAATATTGTGTACAATTCTGGAAACCACCCCTTCAAAAAGATATAAACAGGATGGAGTGGGTCTAGAGGAAAGCTACTAAAATAGTACATTTTTTCTTTCTTGTTGCTGATCTTTGTTCAAAAAGTAAAAAAAAAGTACACAAAAATTAAATTATTTTCGATCAGCTCAAGAGGTTTTTTGGACCTATGAAAAAGAACCTGTTCCTAAATCCTAAATACCTTAGCGCCCTGAATGAATTTGATTTCCACACACATCCAGGTAGGGGGGGGGAGAGAAGGGGGAGGGTAATTTGTTTCAGTTAATTGTAAATGTGTAAGTGCTGTTCTTTGATATTTATAAATGTATAATTTTTGCAATTATATGCCTTGGAAAATCAATAAAGATTTAAAAAGAAAAAGAACCTGTTCCTGCATATGCCTTCTGTAAGTTCATACTTTTCAATAGCGCAGACATCTGAGGTCCTTTTTCTCCCATAGTCACACTAGTTGTGTTTATGAAATCTGTCTTTGCATGTGTTCACAACAATTGAGGTTTCTTGTCATTATTTGCTGATATTAGCGGTTCACTATAAAATTGCATGAGACAAGTCTCTTTCAATTGAAAGGAAACACTGGAATGAGGGAACATAGGATAAATGTGAAAGGGGATAGACTAAAAAGTAACCTCAGAAAATACTTTTTCACAGAAAAGGTAGTGACTGCATGGAATGGCCTCCCAATGAAGATGGTGGAAATGAAAAATATTATTTATTTATTTTAGTAGTTATATACCACATATAACCTAAGTGGTTTACATCCGGGTACTCAATGATTTTTCATTAAGGAGTGTCCTACTTTCTGTTTCTTAGTCAATTACCTCTATATTGTTATAAGTATATTTTCATTTATGTACCTAGATTTATATTCTGACTTTGTATAGCAATCTTGGTTCTCATGACAAAGAATTAGTGCGTAGGGCTAGATTCACTAAGCAAACCGATCGTGTACCGATCGGTTTGCGACACCTTTCTGACTCTATTTCCCTCTGACCCGATTCACTAACCTCTGTGCCGATCCGATTCCGATTTGTGCATGCAAATGAGGGGAAACGGCATGCAAAGTAGGCAGGGACGTGATTCACTAAATAGAATAATGAAGACCGATTGGGCTTGCCGATCCAAAGTGAAACGACTGCTGAGGACTTCACTTCTTACAGACTCTCCTGCCCTTTAAAACCACGGGCTGGCAATGCGCTTTTGCAGAATACATAAAAAAAGGAATTCTTCCTTTTTTATATATTTTTTAAAATGCATTGCCAGTCCATGGTTTTAACTCGCTCCCCTGTGCCGATGCCCCCGGTGCTGATGCCTGCCCGCCCTCACAATGATACCCTCCATCGCCGATGCCCCCCACAGATGCTCCCTCAGAAACAAACTGCAGGAGGGATGCCAACTCCCTCTTGCCACCCAAGGGACGTCCCAATCCAATCCAAACCTTAGTCGTAAATACTGGGTTATTCCCCTGAGGGACTCGAAACGGTTAACAAAAGTTAACTCAAGGAAACATTAAAAAAACAATAATAGGGCAAGAGAAATTCAATTAATGCCAACATTCAGTTATCAACTAAAAATTTCTTAAACAGATACATCATCTTTCAATTATCGGCTAAGAATTTCTTAAACAGATACGTTTTCAGAGTTTTCAGTTTCAGAGGGGTGCTCAATCCCTCCTGCTCCAATGATTCCTGCGACGAGTCTGAGGCCTTAGGCCCCACCCCGGTGCATCATGTGATGCATGGGATGGGGCCTAAAGCCCTGATTGGCTCAGGCATCTTGGGCTCCTCTCTTAGGAGGGGCCTAAGGCACCTCAGCCATTCTGGGACTTCCTTAGTGAGAACCTAAGAAAGTCCCAGATTGGTACGGGGGGCAGTGGGGACCGGAAAGTCCCTTGGGTGGCAGGAGGGAATTGGCCTCTCTCCTGCCATCGTGTTTTTTTGGGTGAGGGTCGGGGAGTGGGGATGGGGCTCTTGTCGGGAGAGGGAGGGGAGGTTTAAATTTTTTTTAAATCGGGCTATCTGCCCGATTTTAAAAAAAAAATTTTAAAGCCGGCAGAAGCCCTGACAGCAGTGACAGGAGGCTGCTTCTCCTGTCACTACTGTGAGGGCTCTAGCAATCCGTGCAGTCAGTTGGAGGCATATTAACGATCGACCCCATTTGCATGCAAGCCTTTTGTTAATTTTTCGGCCTGCATGCAGCAAAAAGTGCAAACAGAATGATAGGAATGATAAAGAAGGGGATCATGAACAGATCAGAGAATTTTATTATGCTGTTGTATCGGGCCATTGTGTACCCTCACCTGGAGTACTGCTTCCATCACTGGTCGCCGTACGTGAAGAAAGACACGGTACTACTCGAAAGGGTCCAGAGAAAAGCGACTAAAATGGTTAAGGGGCTGGAGGAGTTGCTGTACAATGAGAGATTAGAGAAACTGGGCCTCTTCTCCTTTGAAAAAAGGAGACTGAGAGGAGACATGATCTAAACATTCAAAATACTGAAGGGAATACACTTAGTAGATAAAGACAGACTGTTCATACTCTCCAAGGTAGGGAGAACGAGAGGGCACTCTCTAAAGTTGAAAGGGAATAAATTCCGTACGAACGTAAGGAAGTTCTTCTTCACCCAGAGAGTGGGGGAGAGCTGTAACGCTCTTCCGGGGTCTGTTGTAGGGGAAAACACCCTCCAGGGTTTCAAGACTAAGCTGGACAAGTTCCTGCTAAACCGGGACGTACATAGGTGAGGCTGGACTCATTTTAGAGCACTGGTCTTTGACCTGGGGGCCGCCGCATGAGCGGCCTGCTGGGCACGATGGACCACTGGTCTAACCCAGCAGCGGCAATTCTTATGTTCTTATGTTCTTTGTGAATCTAGCCCTTACTATTTTTATGTAAGTTTTGGGGCTAGTGGGTTAGCTGTTTGATATACCCTTCTTCCTTGTGCTTCATCATCTGGTGAGCGGGTAATAGAGGGGTGGGTTAGGGGAGCTTTATAGATATTTCCTTTGACTCATTTATTATAAGATATTTCTTATCTGTATATGCTGGAAATAATCAGTAAAAATTGTTGAAACATAGAAGCTAGTAATCAGGATATTTTCTCGCATACTGTATGTTCTCATAAAGTTCCTGTCTCAGATTATATTAACAAAAGGAATTGACCCCAAAATATCCACAAAGAAGAAAATCCAGAGAAAACAAAAATAAAACCCTATTCATTGACTTGAGAACCTAAAGGTGTCAGACATTGAGAAGTCCTTGTTAAAATGGTTCTTCCAAGTTGTCAGCATGTTCTTGCAGTCCCTGGAAATTCACAATGGCGGGCCTTCCCTTTCCCAGTGCATCCTGGGATGCAAGAAGAAGGGGCCTAAAGCCCTGATTGGCTCCAGAGCCTAGACCCCTTCCATTGGAGGGACTTAGGACTCCTTCCCAGTATATTCTGGGATGCACTGGAAGTGGTCTCTGATGGGAGTGGCTGTAGACCGCCAGAAGTACTAGCAAATCGACTCTGGAAAAGATCAAACTGGCTACGTCACTCAAAGCCCAATTGATGAAGTTTTGACTGTGTTATTTTGGTCACACCATCTGAAGAGAGGTCACTGGAGGCCATCATGTTTGGGAAGATCGAAGGAACCAGGCAAAGAGTGCGACCTGCAATCATGTGGCTGGACACATTGGAAACAATCATGGGGATGACACTGGAGGACCTTTCTGGACTAGCACAATATAGATATATATATTTTTTTAAGATCTGCAATTCATTAAGTCGCTAGGACTCGAGCATGAGTCGATGGCACCTAACATCAACAAGGATGGTATTGGACAGTGCTGGGCATACTTTTACAATCTGAATCCTGTAAAATGACAAGATGTTTTGGATAGGCTGCTTTGGATGGTTTGATGGCAGCTCCAGTAGTTGGAACCTAAGCACAGTACCAGGCATACTTTTACGGTCCCAGAAATATCAAAGAAAAAAAAAAAAGACAATTTAATCATGAATTTATGATGTGTACTGTGTAACTATTGGTCAGACTGGATGGAGTATTCAGGCCTTTATCTACTGTCATTTACTATGTTGTGACCACCATAGTTGAAAAGATGATGCAGCCAAACCTGCTAGGAAATCAAAATTCCCACTGGTAGTGAAAAGGGGTCTACGCCTTTCGTATGTTCAACCATGGACTTCTACCAGGTCCACACCTTGCTCCAAGCCTGCAAATATCTATTCTTGCTCAGTTCACCCGTTCTACCTTTCACCCATTTGGCTTGCACCAACTGCTCCAAACATCAGCAATTAGAAAAAGTAAGAAAAGAAGATATAGGACATTAAATGGTGCATATTACTTTGTATAATGTGGCAGCACTAATGTGACAGTTCAATGCGTTTCATATGAAGACTCAGGTTTTTGTTCAAGAAAATTCAATTTATATTTGTAGTTTCCACTCTTCCACCCTTCTTTTACCTGTTCTATAATTCTCCATCTGATATCTTCTATATTATGAGCACATAGCCCTCAATGTTGAGTCAACGGGGCTTCCATTACTCCATTCATAATCCTTGACTTGTGTTCATTTAGCCTGATGTTTATCGGACGACTAGTTCTACCGACTTAAAAAAGGTCACAGGGGCATACAATAACGTATACCACATTACATGATTTACAAGTGGTACTGGTCTTAGCTGTTATCTAGGTTTTACCTAGGTGACAGATTGGCCCGGTATAGATATAATTTTGATTCTATTGAAGATCAAGGGGAACTGGGACATAGGAAATGCTAGAAGTGTCAATGGTGCGAAACCACAATAGAAGGGAAGGAATGGCAGCCCCCGAAAAGAGATATGGTGATAACAGCTAAAACCAGCACCACTTGTAAATCATGTAATGTGGTATACATTATTGTATGCCCCTGTGACCTATTTTATGTCGGTAGAACTAGTCATCCAATAAACAAAAGGCAAAATCCATCCAAAATCCGTTGGGCTCCTTTTCTCCAACTACAACAAAAATACACTCATGTGAGATTTATACAGTTCTTTTGGGGGTCGCCACCTGCCATGCCCAATTAAGGTGCTGACCATCATCAGGGAAAGATACTCTCTTCATTTCACTCAGGTTCCACCAGAGCTTCCTCCAACAGAGTATCCTTCCAATCCTTCCCAGATCGCCCTTCTTCAGGAAGCTCAAGCTCTGATTTGTCTCCATGCCATCGAACCAGTTCCCTTGAAACAGCAGAACAAGGGATTTTATTCCTGTTACTTCCTTGTTCCGAAGAAGACGGGCGATCTGCGGACCATTCTGGATCTCAGGGCTCTCAAAAAATTTCTAGTCAAAGAAAAATTTTGAATGTTGTCCCTGGCATCCCTTTATCCCCTTCTCGAGCAGAACGACTGGTTATGCTCTCTGGATCTCAAGGAGGCCTACACTCATATCCCCATTCATCCGCCTCCTGTCAATATCTCGGATTTCGGGTGGGGAATTTGCATTATCAATAGAGAGTACTACCCTTCGGCCTGGCCTCGTCTCCCAGAGTGTTCACCAAGTGCCTGGTAGTGGTAGCCGCAGCTCTAAGGAATCATGGTCTTCAGGTATTTCCCTACCTAGACGACTGGCTCATCAAAGATTCAACATAACAAGGGGTTATTGTAGCGACCCAACAGACTACCTGGTTCCTACAAAGTTTGGGATTCTAAATCAACTTTCCCAAATCTCAACTTCAGCCCTCACAGAATCTACAATTCATTGGAACTGTTCTGGACACTGTCCAACTCAGAGTATTCCTCCCACAACAACGCCTGGAAGCTCTTCTTCAACTCTGCCATACAGTGTCTTCCCACTCTACCATCTCAGCGAGACACATGATGGTAATCCTAGGTCACATGGCCTCCACAGTACACGTGTCTCCTTTTGCCAGACTTCACCTCAGAATTCCTCAGTGGACCCTGGTATCTCAATGGACGCAGGTTTGCGATCCACTTTATCGACACATAAGAGTCACTCCTTTATTGAAGCAGTCTCTCCGTTGGTGGATGTTCTCTTCCAATCTTTCCACAGGCTTGCTTTTTCAAACACCCCCCCCCATAAGAAGGTCCTCATGACAGACTCTTCGACTTACACTTGGGGCGCTCATCTCGATGGTCTCCGTACTCAAGGCCTCTGGACCAGTATGGATTGTCAGTGTCATATCAATCTGTTGGAATTCAGAGCGATCCTCAAAGCTCTCAACGCTTTTCATAGAAACATAGAAAATGATGGCAGAAAAGGGCCACAGCCCATCAAGTCTGCTCACCCTAATGACCCACCCTCTTAGCTTCACTCCGCTAGAGATCCCACATGCGTATCCAATTTTTTCTTAAAATCTGGCATGCTGCTGGCCTTAATCACCTGCAGTGGAAGTTAATTCCAACGATCGACCACCCTTTCGGTGAAGAAGTACTTCCTGGTGTCGCCATGAAATTGCCCGCCCCTGATTTTCAGCGGATGCCCTCTTGTGGTTGAGGGTCCTTTAAGAAAGAAGATATCGTCTTCCACCTTGATACGGCCTGTGATATATTTAAACATCTCAATCATGTCCCCCCTCTCTCTTTCAACATCTTCATGACCAAGTAGTCCTCATTCGGATGGACAACCAAGTCGCCATGTATTATGTCAACAAACAGGGAGGGATGGGATCTGCCTCCCTTTGTTAAGAAGCTCTGAAGGTTTGGGACTGGGCAATCTGTCACAACACCTTCCTCAAAGCTGTCTACATAAAGGGGCAAAGAATTGCTTGGGGGACAACTGAGTCGTCTTCTGCAACCTCACGAATGGACACTCCATTCCTCGCCTCTTCATCACATTTTTTCACAGTGGGGAACACCTCAGATAGACCTCTTTGCAGCTCCCCACAACTACAAACTGACTCAGTTATGCTCCAGAATATACTTTCCTCATCGCCTCGAGGCAGATGTTTTTCTTCTGGAATGGACGAATCTCTTCCTATATGCATTTCCTCCATTTCCTCTCATTCTCAAGACTCTGGAAAAGTTAAAGAACGATATGCCACCATGATCCTAATTGCTCCTAGATGGCCGAGACAACCTTGGTACTCCCTTCTACTTCAACTCAGCAGCAGGGAGCCATACCTTCTACCAGTTTTTCCTTCTCTGCTTACAGAGTCAAGGATCTCTGCTTCATCCCAACCTGCAGTCTCTACACCTGACAGCTTGGTACCTCTCAACATAACTCCCCTTCAGTTTTCTCAATCTGTAAGAGATGTTTTAGAAGCTTCTAGAAAGTCTACCACTAGACAATGCTATCACCAAAAATGGACTAGATTTTCTACGTGGTGTTTTTCTCATCATAAGGAGCCTCAGTATTCCTCCTTATCTTCTGTTTTCGACCATCTTTTGCCCTTATCCAATTCTGGCCTCAAGTCTACATCTATCTGATTCCATCTCAGTGCAATTGTGGCTTTCCATCAGTCTATTGAAGGGAAACCCCTCTCTGCTCACCCGATGGTTTCCAGATTCATGAAAGGACTTTTCAATGTCAAACCTCCTCTCAAACCACCTCCTGTGGTTTGGGACCTCAATGTTGTCCTTGCTCAACTGATGAAGCCTCCATTTGAACAAATTGATAAGGCTTATCTGAAGTATCTCACTTGGAAAGTGGTGTTTCTCATAGCCCTCACTTCTGCTCGACGAGTCAGTGTGCTGCAAGCTTTAGTTGCTGATCCACCTTTCAAAGTGTTCCATCATAACAAGGTGGTTCTTCGTACTCATAGAAACATAGAAACATAGAAAAAGCAGCAGAAAAGGGCTATAGCCCACCAAGTCTGCCCATTCCAAGTATCCCCTCCCCTGAATTTACTCCCTTAAAGATCCCACTGTGAGTATCCCATTTTCTCTTAAAATCCGTCACGCTGCTGGCCTTTATCACCTGGAGTGGGAGTCTATTGCAATGATCCACTACTCTTTCGGTGAAGAAGTACTTCCTGGAGTCGCCATGAAACTTCCCTTCCCTGATTTTCAGCGGATGCCCTCTGGTGGTCGAGGGTCCCATGAGCCAGAAGATATCATCTTCTGACTCGATGCATCCCGTGATGTACTTATATGTTTCAATCATATCTCCCTGTTCTCTTCTTTCCTCAAGTGAATACAGCCACAATTTTTTAAATCTTTCTTCATACGTGAGATCCTTGAGCCCCAAGACCATCCTGGTGGCCGTTCGCTGAACCGACTCGATCCTCAGCACATCCTTTCGGTAGTGTGGTCTCCAAAACTGAACACAGTACTCCAAGTGAGGCCTCACCATGGCTCTGTACAACGGCATCATAACTTCAGGTCTCCTGCTGACGAAACCTTTGCGGATATACCCCATCATTTGTCTTGCCCTGGAGGAAGCCTTCTCCACTTGATAGGCAACCTTCATGTCCTCACTAATGATCACCCCTAGGTCGCGTTCCTCCGTGGTCCTAACCAAAGTCTCACCATTTAGTACATAAGTTCTACGCGTGTTTCTCTTACCCAGGTGCATTATCTTGCATTTTTTAGCATTGAAGCCTAGCTGCCAAGTAGTTGACCATTGTTCCAGCAACAATAGGTCGTGTGTCATATTATCAGGTAATAAGCTTTTGCCTACTATGTTGCAAAGTTTGGCGTCATCGGCGAACAGTGATACCCTTCCTCTAAGTCCTTGCATCATATCTCTTATGAATAAGTTAAATAGAATCGGGCCCAGGACCGAGCCCTGCGGCACTCCACTGATCACGTCCGATGCTTTGGATGGGGTACCGTTCACCACCACCTTCTGAAGTCTACCGCTCAGCCAATCCCCAACCCATGTAGTTAGAGTGTCTCCTAATCCTATCGATTTCAGCTTGTTCAGTAATCTTTGATGAGGGACGCTATCAAATGCTTTACTGAAGTCCAAATATACCACGTCCAGTGACTCTCCAGCGTCCAGTTGTCTAGTAACCCAGTCAAAAAAGCTAATCAGATTAGATTGGCAGGATCTACCCTGGGTGAACCTGTGTTGGTGTGGATCACGCAGTTTTTCTTCATCTTGGATTGTGTCAAGATTCTGTTTGATCAGTGTTTCCATGAGTTTACACACTATAGACGTGAGACTCACCGGTCTGTAGTTTGCTGTCTCTGTCCTGCAGCCCTTTTTGTGGAGTGGGATTACGTTGGCGGTTTTCCAGTCCAAGGGGACCCTTCCAGTGCTTAGGGAAAGATTGAAAAGAACAGATAATGGTTCTGCCAGGACTTCCCTTAACTCCCTCAGCATTTTGGGGTGTAGGTTATCCGGTCCCATGGCTTTGTTTACTTTGAGTCTTGATAGTTCGTCATAGATGCTACTGGGCGTAAATTCGAAATCTTGAAACGGGTCTTTCTGGTTATCTCCCGTCTGCAGCTGTGGACCAGCTCCCGGCGCTTGCGGGTGAACACTGAACAGAAGTAATTGTTTAGTAGTTCTGCCTTCTCAGAATCTGATTCCGCAAGTTACCGTCCGATTGCTTCAGGCGTACTATCCCATCTTTGTTTCTTTTCCTGACACTAATATAGCTGAAGAAAGATTTATCCCCTTTCTTAATTTTCCTGGCTAGCTCTTCCTCCATTCGGAGTTTGGCTTCTCTGACTGCTGTTTTGACAGCTTTAGATCTGTCTAGATAGTCCTCTTTCGCCCCCTCTCTGCCTAAATGTTTGTAGGTGATAAATGCGTCTTTTTTCTGTTTAACTAGGTCTGAAATTTCTTTACTGAACCATTGGGGTCTTTTGTTTCTCTTGCGTTTACTTACAGTCTTTATGTATCAGTCTGTTGCTTCGTGTAGGATGGACTTCAGAGATGACCACATATCCTCCACATTGTCAGATATTGCTTGTTTATGTAGCTCCTGATGGACAAAATCTCCCGTGCGGTTGAAGTCTGTGCCTCTAAAGTTGAGAACCCTTGTTGCTGTGTTTGTCTTAGGGAAACCTTTCTTGAGGTTGAGCCACACCATATTATGGTCGCTGGAGGCCAGTGTGTATCCTACTGAGACTTCATAAGAACATAAGAAGTTGCCTCCGCTGGGGCAGACCAGAGGTCCATCCTGCCCAGCGGTCCACTCCCGCGGCGGCCCATCAGGCCCACTGCCTGAACAGTGGTCTCTGACTAATTTTATAATTTACCTCTAATCTTGTCCCTATAACTTTACCTCTACTCCTATCTGTACCCCTCAATCCCTTTGTCCTCAAGGTACCTGTCCAGACCTTCTTTGAAGCCCTGTAGCATACTTCTGCCTATCACATCCTCCGGCAGCGCGTTCCATGTATCCACCACCCTCTGGGTGAAAAAGAACTTCCTGGCGTTTGTTCTAAACCTTTCCCCTTTCAATTTCTCCGAGTGCCCCCTTGTACTTGTGGTTCCCCTTAGTTTGAAAAATCTGTCCCTGTCCACTTTTTCTATGCCCTTCATGATCTTGAAGGTTTCTATCATGTCTCCCCTGAGTCGTCGTTTTTCCAGGGAGAAAAGCCCCAGCTTTTTCAGTCTGTCAGTATATGAGAGGTCCCCCATACCCTTTATTAGCTTAGTTGCTCTTCTCTGGACTCTCTCAAGTACCGCCATGTCTTTCTTGAGGTACGGCGAGCAGTACTGGACAGAGTACTCCAGGTGCGGGCGCACCATCGCACGATACAGTGGCAGGATGACCTCCTTTGTCCTGGTTGTGATACCTTTCTTAATGATACCCAACATTTTGTTCGCTTTCCTTGAGGCTGTGGCGCACTGCGACGACGCCTTCAATGTTGTGTCCACCATCACTCCCAGGTCTCTTTCAAGGTTGCTCACCCCTAGCGGTGATCCCCCCATCTTGTAAGTGAACATCGGGTTCTTTTTCCCAATATGCATGACCTTGCATTTCCCTATGTTGAAGCTCATCTCCGTTGGTGAAAACTAGGTCTAGTAACACCTGGTCCCTGGTGGGCTCCAATACCAATTGCTTGAGACGTGCACCCTTTATGGAGGTTATCCACATCCTAAATTCCTCCCTAAAGTGGTATCGGAATTTCATCTCAACCATTCCATTGTTCTTCCAGTGTTTTTTCCAAACCCTCATTCTCATCTTGGATTAGTTGCTCTTCACACTCTGGACTGTAAATGTGCTTTGGCCTTCTATTTCGAACTCACCAAACCACACAGAACTGCTCCTCAACTTTTTGTCTCCTTCGATCCAAATAAGTTGGGCCATCCTATTTCTAAGCGTACCATCTCCAACTAGATGGCTGCTTGCATCTCATTCTGCTATGCCCAGGCTAGATTACCCCTACACAGTAGAGTCACAGCCCATAAAGTTAGAGCTATGGTAACTTCAATTGCTTTCCTCAGATCTACTCCTATTGAGGAAATTTGTAAGGCTGCTACTTGGTCCTCGGTTCATACCTTCACTTCTCACTATTGTCTGGAAACTTTCTTCAGACTGGATGGACAGTTTGGCCAAACAGTATTACAAAATTTATTATCCTAAATTGCCAACACTCCCACCATCCCATTCTGGTTAGCTTGGAGGTCACCCACATGTGAGAATAGGCTGCCTGCTTGTCCTGGGATAAAGCACAGTTACTTACCGTAACAGATGTTATCCAGAGACAGCAGGCAGCTATTCTCACAATCCACCCACCTCCCCTGGTTGGCTTCTCTGCTAGCTATCTGAACTGAGGAGACGCACTCTACGCTGGGTGGGAAGGCACTCGCACATATGTGGTGCGGTCGACTCAAAACTTCTGGTTTCTTCAAGCAAGTCTGCTTGTGAGGCGTCTGCATCCGGGCTCCGTTGGTGACGTCACCCACATGTGAGAATAGCTGCCTGCTGTCCCTGGATAACACCTGTTATGGTAAGTAACTGTGCTTTCCCTCCCAACTGCTGCATTACTTCTAAAGCAGTTGCTCTAATTGAACTTCTTTTTTAAACAGTGGTTTCTGAATGCATCAGAGCTATGCTGCCTAAGATTCTGAAGATGATATATGCAGCACAGAATTCCAAATGCTGCAGATCCAGGTACAAAGCTTTTGAACATCAAAATATTAATTCTCCATAAAAAAACATTATTTTCCAGAAAATAATAAAATGTACTTCTTTTATTTAGGATTTTTTTTGTTTGTTTTAGTAACCCTGGTTACAATACTTTAATCAAAAGACCATTATGTATGGTAGAGCATGAGTTACATAAATAATCCTGCAACTAACATTTAAAACCCAGTGTACTGAAAAGCTTTATTTTCCTATCTTGTATCTGTTGTAAAATGTTTAATCCTGGGCTCCCCAAAGATCTTATTCAGTAGAACTCTGCCTGTCTGACAAAGAATAGAAAATAGTTTCTCCTGAGTACATTCCTAAAGAGAAAATATTTTAATTTTTATTTAGAATATTTATATTCTGTTTGCCTCGGTACAAACCCAGGCAAAAGCAGACTGTAACCAGTTTTTAGAACATACAATAAAGTTTATAATAATAATAATAACTTTATTTTTGTATACCACAATACCACAAAACAATTCAGAGCGGTTTACAATGCAAGAGACTGTACATATACAGCGAAGATACAATACAAGAGAATGTACAATGCAGTAGAGAGCAGTTAACAATGCAAGAGACTATGCATATACAGCGAAGATATTTATACAGCGAAGATACCATGCAAGGGAATGTACATATAAACTGAGCTTTGCAACTTTCTTAATACTATAGCCTCTTTAATGACTACTACTACTACTATTAATTATTTCTTTAGCGCTATTTTAATGACCTTAGTTTTTGTGTTATGGATGACTGCACTCATTAAAATCACATCACCAAAGAAATCTATAGTAACCTATACATAATGATAAGGAAGTGGTAGAAATCCAGTTTGGCTATCATGGTAGAGTTCCATTTTCAGCATTAACCATATAATATAGTGGCACTGGAAGGCAATGGATGTAGGGAGAAGTGAAAGCAATCAGCAACCCTTCATTCAGTGAGATGGAAGACCCTGTCAAAGACACAAACAACTAATCAGTGGTAGACATTGATTGATGTCCATGCCCACATTCAAATCTATCATAGTGACCAAGTAATGTCTACCATTTACCCAGTGGATGGATAAACTAGAGGTAATATATGACATCTAAGCAAATAGATCATTAATTCTGTGGGGGCGAAAGTTTAAATCTTTTTCTAAACAGCAATCTTTCCTATCACTGAAATATAATTCTGCTATGGTTGACTGGGTAATAATGATTTTTTTTTAACATCTTGCAAATTTGCTATGTTGGATTTTATTTTAGTCTGTATCGCAAAATTGTCACTTACCATTAAATCTTTCTGAGAATTTATTAACATGTTAATTAAAATGGCTGAGCAAGATAAGCAGTGATGTACTGGCTGAGGCAGATGATTACTTTTTTTGCATTTCTTTCTTGTACTAAACTTTGTCCCTGAGTTTACATTTCTTTTCTTTCGTGAGATGCAATTTTCAAACACAGACATTGAGTTAATTGCATTTTATTATTGCTTAGCTTTTTATTAATTGCAGGGCATGCCACAGAATGACTTCTTAATGGCTTGTAAATTCCACATTTCACACCAATCAGCATCAAAGTGAGTGGCTCTTGGCATGTGAATTTGTCAAGAGATAATTTGAGGAATAATTAAGGAGAGTATTGAGGTTTACAGTGTAGTAAATTAGAACCAAATCAAGAGGATAGAGTAAGCAGTCTTCTAAGGACAGTGGTGACCAGCTAGGATCCGTTCCTTCCTTTGTCCATGTGTTTTCCTTAATGGCCACCGGGGGAGCCGGAGAGAAGCCCAGGTGAGAGCAGGCTCAGTAAAAGCAGGGCGTGGCTCCTCCTCATGAAAGGCCAGTAGTTTGCTCTTGGGAAGGAAGGTGAGAGGGAAGTCACGGGTCTCTTCCCAGGTAGAGCAGTGCAGGCTCAAGCTAGGGTAATGCCTTAGACCCGAGTGTGGAAGAGGCTGGATTCACACCATTAGCAGCCACACAAGCCAATGTGTGCATTGCAGCTGCAACGATGGAAGTAGGCTTGGCAACCCTTTTCAAAGCCTGAGCAAACTGTGATTTTTGTTTTTGTTTGCTATTTTGGGCTAAGTGTTTGGTTTTGTCAGCCTGGGACATTGACTTTGAACTTTGTTACTGCACTGTTTTGATTCTCTGCTCATTTTGTGAAAGAAGCTGAGAGTGCCTTTTTTTGTGGGGAGAAGTTTGCCACCAACTGGGCAGGATTTTTGAAAGCTGTTGTGTGCTTGTGGAAGGCAAACTCGAGGCACTCCCCTATTCCCAGCAGTGTTAAAAGATATGCTGGAGGCTTTGCTATTCAAAAACTGTTTGAGTGTTTGGTGCAGCAAAGCAGAGAACTGAAATCTTTTGGACAACCTGCTAAGGAGCAGGCTTTGAAAGCCTTGTTATAAGAGGCTCTGTGGAGAGTAAAGCCACAAGGAGCATTATTGATTTTGGTGAGGAGAAAATCCTGAACTTTACTCAGAGTTTTCCTTTTGGGGTTTTTTCTTTGTATTTTGCAAGGTGCATTGTTTTGGATTTTGCCATTCTGATGATTAAATTTTCTTTTGGGAGAACCAACCTGAAGCTGTGTGCATTGGTTATGGTTTTTGTTTGTTTTATTCCTATAATTTACAGAGTCTGCAGGGTGACTCCCTACTGGGTCACATGCCAGTGCAGTTTTTCTAACTGTAACCACTAGGGACACTGTGGAGTCCCGTGGCTAGGCTCTAGTGCTGGTTACACAGTATAGAGAACAAAAACATAGTTGTTCTCAGTAATAACAGCTAAGAGAGGGAACTTAAGTTTCTAGAGTATGAAGTGACTTTGCAAAATTGCATTTTGCATGAAACATGGCACAAAACACCTTGACATGAGAGAAAATGCCAAAGTTCAAGTGCCTTGTGTTATTTTTCGTTCAAAATGAACTTGTGCTCCCTATGTGAAACTACAATTGGCGGTAGCAAATTTTCAGGTGAGTTCATTAAAACGTTTATGTAAATTTTACTTTAATTAGCTGTTCTGATGTAAAATCATACAAAGTAGCTTATTCTTATACAAAACTGTGAAAGCCAGTGCATGTAAAACGTATTGTGAATTCATTTTCACTGATAAAGTAAGTACCGCTCAAAGGCTGTAATTATTATTTCTAAAGCTGCTGGAGAAAAAAAGTCTCCATGTGACAGCTGGCGAATAATGTCATTTATACCAGGTATTGACATAGAACCATAGAAACATGACGGCAGATAAAGGTCAAATGGCCCATCGAGTATGCAAATCCCAGCATCCACTATTTTCTCCTCTCCCTAAGAGATCCCACGTGCCCGTCCCATGCTTTCTTGAATTCAGACACAGTCTTTGTCTCCACCACCTCTATCGGGAGACTATTTTCTATAAAAAAGTAATTTTTTAGATTTTGAAGGGGTGCTGAAAAATTCTCAGCCCAGCCAAGAAGCGAAAGATGTGGATATAGTTCAATGAATGATCTAAAACAATGTCAAAACACAGAATTTATTTCTGCAAATTTGCACTTAATGAAATAAAATAATACTCTTTTCAGCTACAGTGGCAAAATAATGCTCAGAATTTAGGAAGTTGGTTGGTTGAGCTGTCAGTATCCCCTCGTACTCCTGAGCATATCACCTCTTTTCATCCTATGCTTCCTTTCAAATGAAAGAGATTTGCTTTATGCACATTTATGCCATGTAGGTATTTAAATAATTCTATCAAATCTCCTCTCTCCCACCTTCCCTCCAAAGTATACATATTGTAATAGGGAGTTAAGGTCTGCATTGAGTGGGTCTCAAACCTCATCATTGTACCCAGCCGAGCAGTTCTCTAGAGTGATCAAAATAATAACTACAGAACTCAAAAATGAAACCAAAACTTTGGGCTCCAAAAATAAAATCTCTTTATTTAGGGATATGTGAACAAAACAACAACAAAAAAATGGGTTTTGTCACTTCACACTAGAGAGTTGCATGGGGACAGAAATCCCATTCGTCCCCATCCATCCCCACCAAAATCACACCCGTCCCCACCCATCCCCGTGATGAATCCAACCCGTCCCCGCGAGGAATCCCTCCGTCCCCGTGAGGAATCCCCTCTGTCCCCGCCCATCCCTATAAACTTCAGAAATAGTTATTTCATTTAATTATGCTACTGAATTAAAGGCTCTGGTAGAAACCAAATAAGCAAAGAGATTTTATTAATTTGGAAATATTAATTGAGAAGAATACATACTTTGTAAAAAGGTTTCTACCAGAGCCTCTAATGTAAATATAAATACTCAGCTGATGAGAACCCCCCAAGCTGTCAGCTGAGGACTTCCTTTGCAGTTGGCCGGGGGGTCCCTTTTGCCAAGCTTGGCAGGCAGCAGTAGCGTCCCTGAGTCACAGATGCTGGCACCTCAGTGGCTCATGGATGTTGCCAGTGACTGCTGTGCTTGGTGGAGGGGAGTTCTGGCCATCTCTAGAGGAGGTCCTCTGCTGGCGGTGCTTGGGGATCCCCACCAGTCACAGCAAGGGTCAGCAAGTACTTCAACACTGTAGAAATAAAACCAGAAATGCATTTCTTTTTCTTTTGAACACAATACAAAGACATCTGCTATATACATTTCCCAAAGCTAACATATTTTAGTCAATAAATTCCGTTTTTTACCTTTGTTGTCTGGAGACTTATTTTTCTATAAAATTGGTCCCAGTTTCTTTTTCCGCTTTCCCATCTTCTGTAAATTCTTCTGTTGCTGTCCATTGGTTCCTCCTACCATGGTCCAGCATTTATCCCTTTCTCATCTTTGTGCCTGCCCACCAGCCCCATGCCCAACATTTCTCCTTCTATCACCCCTCTCCAGCACCATGCCATATCTCTCCCTCCATTCCCTTCACCACTATGTCCAACATGCCTCCCTCTTGCATCCATTTCAATCTGTCCCATTGTTCCCTTTCCACCACAATATTTCTCCCTCTCATCTATACCTCACTCCCTCCCTATGACCAAAAATTTTCCTTTCTTCCATTCCTGTGTACACAACCATCTGTTTCCCTCCCTTCCTCTTTCCCAAGTTCATGCCTTGTTTCCAAAAACGCACTCCCTCCCCCACCTCAGCATCTCTTTCCCTCCCTTCCTCCATCCTCTTTCACAAGTTCATGCCTTGTGTCTAAAACACACTCCCTCCCCCTCCTCTTTCCCTCCATTCTCCATCCTCTCTCCCAAGTTCATGCCTTGTGCCAAAAACGCACTCCCTCCCCCCTTTTGTGTTCTGCCTCCCAGCCCTCATCTGCAAGCAAAATGGAGCTCGAGCCGCGAGGTTCATCTTCTTTTCCCTACCTGCCCTGCCGCAGCACATAGCCGACCGGAAGTCATCCCGATGTCAGCGCTGACTTCGGAGGGAGGGAGGGCTTTGCTTAAGCCCTTCCTCTGACATCAGCGCTGACATCGTGGAAGATTTCCGGTCGGCTGTGTGCTGCGGCAGGGCAGGTAGGGAAAAGAAGACAAGCCTCGCAGCTCCAGTGCATCGGAACCCCGCAGGATCCCCATGACCCTAGGTGGCGTCCCCACGGAATCCCCATGACCCTAGGGGGCATCCCCACGGGATCCCCGTGGGATTCTCGTCGTCCCCGTTCTCGTGCAGCTCTCTACTTCACACCAGGTCAGTTTAAGTTCATGAAATCCAAATCACAAAACATAATTCACTTTCTCACATTCCAATTGATCAGCTTGTTGCTCTTTGACTCTTTATCTGGGTATACGGTCAATACAGACAAAATAGAGGTTATGCCCTTTAATTCTCACATCAAGCAGCACTGTGGGGTAAAGATCTAGAACAATTACTCATGCCTACTACCTATAGGAAATTGAGGAATCGTCTAAAAACACATCTGTTCCTGAAATACTTAGGAAACCAACCTAAACAATCTTAGTCCTCAACAAACGATTTCTAGAACTGTCAATCACCAAGTCTATACTTTGTTGATTCCACTCAATCTGTAACATCTTTAATCATTGTAAACTGCATAGAACTTCACGGTCCTACGGTATATAAAAAATTATTATTATTATTATTATCCATCGTACCTCAGCTCTGCTTTTGGCTCTCCCCTTGCACTGGAGTAATGGAGTTGTTACCTATTTAGGGATCAAATTTAAATCTAACTTTGCAATTGAATTTAGATCTTCTACTATCGAAATTTAAAACTTTGTCACTCCTCATCTCCATTATGACTTACCTGGTTTTTGGGGGGGGGGGGGTAGAGATGATTTGTATGATGTTGACCCCTCAAATTTTATTTTTCTTCCAAATGTTACATTTTACTCTTCCAGAGTCCTTCTTTAGGACCCTTGATTCCATTCTCAGTTAGTTTCTTTGGGGAGGTAAAATGCCCAGAATTTCTCTCCGCACGTTAAAGAGACCTAGAGAAGTGGGAGGAGTTAACTTCCCTGATTTTCCCTGGTTTCAGAACTCATGACTCTCCCTCACCAGTCTGGGTTCGTGTAGAAGTGGCCTTGATTCAACTGTATCCTCTGAGGGCCTTACTGGGATGGGTAAAACTTCTTCAAATTCGACAATTCCCCATTCTTACTGCGGGTTTTCAAGCTATTCACCATTTAGACAAACTTATGACTTGTTATATAGCGGATTCCTTAGATTTTCCATTATGAGGTAAACCTTCTCTCACTATAGGGGTGTATCGATCTACTGGAAGGAATGGGTATCTAGGGGTATTGTTTGCTTCAGAGATATGTTAGAAAATAATCGCATATTATCCTTTGCACAATTGCAATATAAATATGGTCTCCCTGGATGTCAGTATTTTCAATATCTCCAACTCGATTCGGAGGGTCCTATCTAATCAGCCTGTGATGCTTCAGGATATTCCATCAGATGTCTGCTATTATTTGCAATCGGGTATTCATGTTCCCCACATGGTGTCTCATTTTTATAAATTTCTTCTTGCCCAAGCCTCCAAGACACCCCATGCTGTACAATTGTTCTAGGATCAGGAATTGCAGCCTACCCTTACCAATTCTCAATGGGATCATTTTTGGACCCAGGTAGCTAGACCGGTGCATTCTGCACCCATTTTGCAATCTTTATACTATCTTGCTCGTAAAGCTATTTGTACTCCGGTTAAAAGTCAGAAGGCTAAGCAATCTGTTTCTAATCAATGTTGGCGATGTCAAGGGGCAGTTGGAACTTTCCAACATATGTTATTTAATTGTACCAGATTTCAACATTATTAGTTAGAAGTATGGGAGATTTATTTCTGACATCCTTTCATTTCCTACTCCTCTCACCTATGATTTGCTTATTCTTCGTTCTGCACTGTTAATTACGCTTCTCCCTCATGACACATTATCTTTATTGGATTTACTGTTAGCGGTGGCTATCAAGATAGTATTACTTCATCGGAAAGCTACTATCGTAGCGTCTGTGTCTCAGTTGTGGAATTATGTTGGGCGCATTCATTCCCACGAATGTTATATAGATGAACGAAGAGGGTGTAGATCCCGTTATTTTGCAATATTGGGCTCCTTTCCTTTCTTATTGCTCCTAATGAGACATTGTTTCTTCTCAATAGGACTGGAGTGTGGAATATTGTAAAAGGGAAGTATTTTCACGCTTTCCCGTCTGGTGTATTGGAAGGACTATTCCTGGGGATTTATATATTTCTATATTTATCTATGGAATCGTTCTATTTGCTGTACTTTCTGGCTTATATGTATTTTTGGCTCCTGCTTCCACATTTATTCTCTTACTGATACTCTTTTTGATTGTCTTCTATCATGTTATTAAGAAAGACATGGGGGAAGCCACTACTTGCCCTGTATTGGTAGCATGGAGTATTACTACCTTGGTTTTTGGCCAATTACTAGTGACCTGGATTGGCCACCGTGAGAACGGGCTACTGGGTTTGATGGACCATTGGTCTGACCCAATAAGGCTATTCTTATGTTCTAATTGATTTCCACATGTTCGTCTCACATCTGTAAGATTGTATATCTTGATATTGTACCATGTATTTTCTGCCTTGTGTTGGTACTTTCATATTATTATTGAAAACTTAATAAAAGGCTTGAACTAAGGGCTCCTTTTACAAAGGTACGCTAGCGGTTTTAGCGCATGCACGCTAGCAGCTACCATCTCTTTTTAAGTAGGCAGTAATTTTTTGACTAGTGCGCGCTATAGCGTGAGCTAATCTTGTGCGTGTGCTAAAAGCGCTAGCACACTTTAGTAAAAAGAGCCCTAAATTTTTTTTTATTTTTTTTTTAAATATACTGTATGTTTTCTATCTCAGTAGACCTGTTAGTTGAGAATGATTTTTATATTCAGGTGACACACCTTCCCTTCTTTAGCAGTTTCCTAATTCATTTATATAGTTACTTTTGGGGTGTTTTTTATCAACACTTGCCACTTTTTTATATTTTTGCTCTTAAGGGGTTCTCATGTGATTTGATTAAGCTCTAAACATTATTCATGTCCAGAATTGGTTTTGAAACATTAAAATTGCTGGTGGAACACATATATGCATCATTACTATACATTAACATCACTGGGAAAAAAATAGATTTAAAAGCATTTATCATTATTTAACTTCAATTCTATTTTTTATGTGATTAATTTAGCAGTCCTCACCTTGCATTTATTTCAGTTGTTTTAATAAAATTTAATTTCTTTTTACTTTTAATGTGTTCTCATTTGCTTTGATAAGATCAGAAACTTTTCTTTCAGAACAAATAAGTTTTGCATTTATTTTCGACTCATTATCTCTTTGCAATCACCAGTGGAACATATGTGTCATTTGCATGCATAAACTGCCATTAGAATACATGAATTCAAAAGCTTTGGAAATCATTTTCAAAGTAGACAGAAATCTCAAAGGCCAACAAATCCACTTGTTGAAAACGTCTAAATCGTGATTTTCAAAAAGGCAAAATTTGTATATTTTTCACTGAGTTTGTCTAAATAGCAAGTGGTATGCAGGTGGTATGCTTGTTTTGGGTAAGACTAGAGTAGGCCCCAAATTAGTATGTCTATCGCAATAATGTAACATAAAAACGCATCTAAGTCAAAAAAGAAAGATGTTTATATTTAGATCTGTTTCAATCACATCCAGGTATCAAACAGTTGCTTTGACTAACTGACCATGGGATGGATTAAGGCTAGACCCCTCCATAATCTCTTAGATGTTGCTGTCCCTGTCCTCCTTAAGAAGTAAAACTGAAAGGGAGTAGCAGTGCAGTAGACCGTGAATAAGGGGATCAAGGTCCAAATCTCGCTCGGCAACACAGCATGACCTAGGTATACCATCAAGAAAAGACTTGAGTCTGCAAACTCTGAGAGTGAGTGCTTTTTCATGTTGTGACCCAGAAGAGTAGAATAAGCTCCCATCTTACATTAAAAAAAAAATTGTTTTTGATGCTTTTAAGAAATCGTTAAAACAACATCTGTTTTGTTGTATGAAATACACAGCTTGAGATGATGGGTGTTGAAAACCTTAGTTGTATTAGGTTGTATGAGATTGATTTTTCACATGGGAAAAGTGTTTGGTGATATTATTGCCAGGCTTGTATTTTATGTAGAATGCAATGTAGAAGTTTAATTTTGTAAGATGTTTGTGAAGATGTGTGTGCTGTTGTAATTCGCCTTCTAAAAGGTGGGTTATAAATAAACCAAACCAAAAACCAAATCCCACTCTATCTAGTACATTTGTCGTGAAAATTGTGAGATCTTCAAATTCAGTAATCTACCTATTGTAATGCACTTGCATATAGGCAATACCAACAGGCTTGAATGTAATGGTATACATTAGGTTTTATTCTGTTCCTGGAGGACTCACAATACAAAATAAAAGACTATGGTGGAAATTGTACTTGGGGGTCATTGTTTAAAGTCCACCGCAATGACCACTAGGCTGCCCTTCTGATCTGCAGGGACATCTCTCAAATTCCTGTGCCTGATTTTTAGTATTTATAAGTTGGAAAATGGCTCTTCTTTTTAGATATCTTCTATGCAAAAATGTTCATCTTTAAGCCATTTTTGAAATAGAAAACCAGATTTCTTTCCTGCTCAAAACTGACTTTCGGGTGGATGGATTTTTTTTCCCTTTCTTAATGAGTGAAAAATCCCAATTCACTTATGCAAAATACCCCTTGTTGTATTATTGGATCTCATTGTAGTTTATTTTCATGTGATTCAGTTAGCATTACATTATTTTTACTTGTTTCAATACATTTCAGTAGTGATATTAGCTTCAAGCAGATGCAAAAATTCACTTGATACAAGTTTTGTCCTCATTATTTTGCATTATATATTGATCTATTGGACATCTCTTATTTTTCTTTATTTAGTTGAAAGTTTGACTAAAAGTACATATATAAAATAAAATAAAAAATTTGTTAAAAAACTTAAAAAAATTACTGAAACAGTAGAGTGAATACTAACTAAATCAGGTTTTTGGCCAGTGACTGGAGTAAGAAGCAAAAGTTAGGACGAAAACTACGCTGATAATCTCAGTCATTGAAGGGACTGCGCGTAGTGCTCCAATTCTGAGGCCTTTTTTCCTGATAAAGAATTATTGATAACAGCACATGATCGAGTGGATTATCTGATATTGAAGGTATATTAGCTGTTTATACCACTCGGGTAGTTAGATTTAAGGCAGAAAAATATTGAACAGAATTATTGAACAGAATCCTTGAGGCACTCCTCAAATTACTTTGATTATTGCCTTCTAACTGGATAGATTAATATCAGTAACACACTACTCAATCCAAATGTATAAATAATTGAAATATTAATGGTCAATGATTTTGAAAATAATTTAATTTACATTTGTGTTTCAGTTTCAATAAACATACTATTTTTTTGTCTCATAAATACAATGCAAATATTTTACTAATCCTTGATTTGTGGGACATCCACATGAGGATATGTTGACTATAAGTTTTCTGGTTTAGCTGTTGAAGCAGCTGAACATTTAGCCAGTGTACGCTTGACTCTTTTTATTGTACATTTTCCAAGTATTAGGACTGTAGAACACCACTGTATAAGAAATACAGGATTTGAAGAGCATTTCAACCAACAGTTTGAGGGCTGTGTATTGGAGACCTCTGCTCTAAAATGTACCATTCCCTCATGTTTTGCAGCCCAAATGCATGACCCTGCATTTTTTAGCATTAAAGCTTAGCTGCCAAATTCTGGACCATTCTTCAAGCTTTGCTAGATCTTTTCTCATGTTATCCACACTATCAGCAGTATCTACCCTATTGCAGATTTTGGTATCATCTGCAAAGAGGCAAAGCTTAAAAAACAGCCCTTCAGCAATATTTCTTACAAAAAATGTTAAAAATTGCACTGTAACCCTTCATCTTAACAAAAAATTATACTACCTTTTACAAGGGGTCTAGCATAATAGCTCCTGCAGCAAATCTCGCACCAGTCCTATCCAGTTTGTTAGGTCTTGGTGCAGAAACTGTTGCAATTAACGGACCTATAAGATCCCTGAAGATATCAGTAAATAACATTTGGAATATAATCCATGAATTTTTGAATGCTTTCTAAAAGGTTTTCTGCCATTGTTTAGAAGAACATTATGATCCTGTCGATAATTACATGAATGTCACTGTTTGGTGCTCAGGCTGGTTATTATAAATGATGTTACTAATCATGTTAACATTACAAACAATCTTACAAGCATATTGATGCTCTCAGCTGTCACTTTTAACAGCTCAATAGATAAATTAAAGTCTAAAAAAATAAAGAAGTGCTGGATTGATTCTAGAGGTAGGTCAAATTTTTCATAATAATTAGGTTTGTTTAAGGAACACAATACTTCCCTTTTTTTTTCTTTTAATTTCATTGTGCATCATAAACTAGCTCTGAATCTTTAATGCCATATGTGATGTTCATGTTGATGACATTATATAATGTAAGGCCCTCTATTCACTTCCTCTCAAAGAGTTGGAAATGCATTTTGTTTGAATTTTTGCTTTTCCTTCTGTGAACCTTCATTTAACATTCAAATGAAATGTATTTTGAACTCATTGGCAGTACATTTGACCCTGAAATTAGGGCCTCTTCTATCAAACTGCGCTAGAATGGCCCGCGCTGTCCTGATGCTCATAGAGTTCCTATGAGCGTCGTGAGTAGTGCAGGCCATTCAGCGCAGCTCTCTGCACTAAAAACTGCTAGCGCAGTTTGATAGAAGAGTCCCTAAGTATCTGGGGCAAAATCCTATATTAGGTACACTTTTTGGGCATGGCATAAGCAGAAGTGGTTGTATAACAGCATTCTGATGCATTGTTTTTAAAGCGTTAGGTGATAATTCAACAAAGTACAGACATTTACTATTTGCAGTTTTCTTTCTAAAATAAAATAGCTTCTGTGACCTAAAAATCTGTTGACTTTGTCATCTTTATGGTTATTGTTGTTGCTCAACTCAGCAAAACGTACAGAATTTAAGAAAGTCATATAAGACTTGCTATTCAACCAGCTGTGGTCAGCATTTTTATAAGCGCTGAATGCTGCTAGCTAAATTATGCCCCAACATTCAGTGGCAGACCATGTCTGGGCATTGACACTGAATAATGGGCCATAGCTCTGGATGACCTGGCCACCCAGAGTTTATGCAGACCCAGCTGATATTCAGCCAGGACCATATAAGAGTTATGCAGACCCCAGCTGAAAATCAGATTGGATCCCTCACATGTGTTTTGTTTTGGGTTTTTTTTACCTTTACTCCCTCCCAACCATGCTCCCTTGTCCTCATCCTCCCACAGCCTGCACAAACAGCAAATATGGAAACACCTCAACTCCCCCGAAGTGTAGGTAGGTCCCCTTTGTCCTTTTTACATAACTGGTGGTCTAGTGAGGGTCTTTGGGGGCAGTAGTACAGCTCCCTGACGCCTGCCCTTTCATAGCAGCTTTTCAAATTTGCCACTGTGACTTCTTGCAGCAACTCACATTACTTCCTATAGTATAACGAGTTCAGAGAGATTATGATAGCCATTTTGAAAGGACCCCCACAAGGGGATAGGAGTGAGAGGGCTGGGCATCTGCCCCTCAAGTTCACTGCTGGACCACCAAGTATGTAGATAGCTCAAGGGCCCTACCTATACTTTGAGTGGGTTAGAGGGGTTGAAGGGTTTTCCATAGGGGTTGTTGGCATGGGTTCAAGTTTCAAGTTTATTTGTTCTTAATGAATCGTCTATTTAAATTGCTAGGCGATGTACAACATAATAAAATATACAAATAAAATATTGGTGTTAACATATAAAATAACTTTTGTTATGGGTTAAAACTTACATGAATTGTGTGGGTAAGTGGGGAGAAAGTTACAATGTTTGGATAGGAGAGAAAGAAAAACATAAAAGGAAAGAACAAAAAAAGGGGGGAGGTAATTTTAGCTGCTTAAGTAAAAATCGATAATTAATATGCTAGGAATCATAAGCATCTTTAAAGAGAAATGTTTTTAAAGTTTTTTTAAATAAGGTTAAATCTTTTAATTCTCTAATATATTGGGGTAAAAGATTCCACGATTGGGGGGCCATAACTGAAAACATATCGTGCCGTCTAATTCCTATAACTTTCATTGAGGGAACGGAAAGAAGATTGTGAGAAGTCGAGCGGAGAGATCGTGTCGTGCTGTAAGGGATTAACCACCTGTTGATAAATTGTGGTTCATTAAAACTCAAGGCTTTAAAAACTAAAAACAGTAATTTAAAAGTAATACGATGGCTTACCAGAAGCCAATGGGATTTAATCAACAGGGGGGTAACATGATCATATTTTTTTGCATTGTAAATCAGTTTCACGGCGGTGTTTTGGATTAATTGCAGCCTTCTTTTTTCTTTTTGAGTAATGTTAAGGAGGAGAGAGTTACAATAGTCTATTCTGGATATTATTAAAGAATGAATTAGAATATTGATAGATTTAGGCTCTAGGAATTTGGCGAGTGAGCGAATTAAACGCAATTTGTAAAAACATGTTTTGACAATATTGCTAACATGGTCATGATAGGTAAGTTTATCATCGATCAAGACGCCTAAAATTTTTATAGTGGTAACCAGTTCTAATTCGGTGTTATTGATGGAAATTGGAGAGCTTAATGCTGTATCTCTTTTCCAAGAAAAGAGCATTGATTTTGTTTTTTTGAGGTTTAATGCCAATTTATTTGTGTTGAGCCAGTTTTTTATTATTACAAGTTTATTGTTGATAGTTGCAATGTCTTCTTTGTTTCAGGATCTAATGGATGGATGAGTTGAATGTCGTCAGCGTACGCAAATGTTGTGAAACCTAGTGATTGTGCTATATTTAAAAGTGGGGAGAGGAATATATTGAAAAGAAGGGGGGACAGTATTGAACCTTGCGGGATACCATATTTTGAAAAGTAAATTTTGGACTTGCTATCATTGAAGCTGACGATAGATGAACGATTCGATAAAAATGAAATGAACCATGTTAGAACTTGGTCTTTAATCCCAATTGAATCTAAGCGATCGATTAATAGGTCATGATCAATTGTGTCGAAAGTGGCAGTTAGATCCAGTGAGATTAAAATTACGGATTTGTGGTGGTCGAGGAAGTAATGAATATTATTGGTCAAACCTATCATGGCATATTCCGTACTATGGAATTTTCGAAACCCAGTTTGGTGGAAATGGAGAACGTTGATTGATTCGACGAAATCTGAGATTTGTTCAAACACAAGTCTCTCAGTAAGTTTTGCCAAAAAAGGGATGTTTGCAATAGGGCAATAATTAGAAATTTCATCTGAAGTAACTTTATGATCTTTCAAAATTGGATAATAATAGATTTTTTCCAATTCTGAGGAAGAGAAGCCGTGAGAAGACTGTTTTGTACTAAAGAGTGGATGAAGGGACCCAAACAGGAGAAAAATTTTTTAAGGTAGAATGGTGGTATTAATTCCTCACGTGAGCCTTTTAGATTGATTCTACGCAAACTAAGTTCTATGTCATTTATTGTTGGAAGAAGCGAGGGCAAGGGGGCATGGTCAAGGGGTCAGGAATTTCTTTTTTTTTTTTAATTTAAAAAAAAAAAATGTTATTCAGGTGTTGTCCCGATAATCAGTGCCAGTACCCGCATAGTGAAGTGAGCAGATTTAGGAAAGCTTTTGAGCTGTCCTAAATATGGTTGCTTCACTATGCGAGTGCCGACACTGAATACACCTACATCTGCATAACCTGTGACTCCCCCTCAGTGCCAATCCCTGCACCACCCCAATCTACCCACTTTATATTTGGGCGGTCTGAGGGGATATTCAGTGTCACTCTCTGGTTAAGTACTGCTGAATATCCCCTCTTAAGCAGCCAGAAGTGATTTAAGTGGACAGGAGAGCTTCCTGCCTTCTTAAATCACTCTGAATATCAGCCCCAGCCCCACTAAAAGTTGTAATCCAGGAAATCATGAAACCATTTTTATTTAATGAAAACATGTCCTTTGTATTAAACTGTGCTATTGGAATTATTATTATTATTTTATTAGGATTTATGCACATACCATTTTTACATTCAGGTACAGAAACTATTTTTCTCTTCTTGTAGAACGTACTCTCTAAGGGGCCTGTGATGGAATATATAGGAAATTACCATTCCCCCTTAATAGCATTTCTTCACAATCACAGAGCCACCTTAAAAGTCAGGTTACAGAATAAGGAAGGGATGATTCAGCAGGAGTAGAGCAAAGGAACTTTCATCTCCAGATTATGGGATGGATTTTGGATTAAAACTAATCGTCCTACATTATCTTCACAAATTTCACAATGATTATATTTCTAATGTGGCGTGCAAACTGGACCCCTTTCCGCATGTGGAAAGCAAAACTGAGACCGAATGCCACTTGCTGGCATTGCAATATGGGAGAAGGTATCTTAGCTCATATGCTCTTTCAGTGCAATAATATTCAACCCTTTTGGTCTCAAATCTGAAACACCATTAAAACCATTACCAAATGTTCTGCAGATGTTTCGTTTGACGTGATAATTCTTCGTTCACCACACACTTGTTTTGCAGATTCGGACTGTCCACCTAAATTGGTCAACTTTCTGATTGCTATTGGCATCCTACAAGTTCTAAAAACTTGGAAATCCGCTCAGTTCCTAAATTACACGTTCTGGTGGAATTCTATCTGTCTATACCAGGGGTGCCCAAGTCCGGTCCTCGAGATCTACTGGCAGGCCAGGTTTTCTGGATATCCACAATGAACATGCATGAGAGAGATTTGCATACCAAGAAGGCAGTACAGGCAAATCTCTCTGATGCATATTCATTGTGGATATCCAGAAAACCTGGCCTGCCTGTAGATCTCGAGGACCGGACTTGGGCAACCCTGGTCTATACAAACGTTATGAACAAGCCGCCAAAGGCAAAAGAGACAATTTCCCATCATCATCTCATGGCTGCTCGCCTTGGACTTATTTAGATCACTATGTACAGGAGAATCTTATTCATATTATCTGAATTACAGATACCTCTTTTTATGTTCCTCCTCTTTCTTTCTTCCACCCTTTGATTTTCCTTTTTGAATGTTTTCTTGACAAATATTTTGTTAGTTATTTGCTATTGTTCATGTTTTACATAGAATTGTAACTGAGGGCTCCTTTTACTAAGGTGCACTAGGGCTTTAACGCACGGAATAGCGCATGCTACATTGCCCCGCGCACTAGACCTTAACGCCAGCATTGAGCTGGCCTTAGTTCAAGAAGCGTAGTGCGCGGTAATTTCCTGCGTGCGCTAAAAACGCTAGTGCATTTAGTAAAAGGAGCCCTGAGTTTCTTATTAATGGTTTTTGTATTTTTCTTCAAAAATTCAATTAAAAAATATTTTTTTAAAAAGGAGTAGAGCAGGGAGGGTGTGTTCGAGTCAGGAAAAAACTCTTAGCATGGAGCAGTATGGAAACCCCAGAGGACAAGCATTCCATCTTATGCCTCCAGCCCAGGATCCTGCTGAACTGTGTTGTTGGAACTAAAGGCTCCTTTTTACTAAGGTGCACCAGCATTTTTAGCACACGCAGGAAATTACCACACGCTACGCTTCTAGAACTAACGCCAGCTCAATTCTGGTGTTAACGTCTAGCGCACGCGGCAATGTAGCGTGCATTAAAGCCCTAGCGCACCTTCGTAAAAGGAACCCTAAGGGCCAATCCTGTGCCCAAACCTGCTGAATATTAGGGGAGGAGTGGCCCAGTGGCCTAAGCTGCTGCCTCAGCACCCTGCGGTTGTGAGTTCAATCTCAGCCCACTCATCTTAAATGTAAAATCCATAATGATTTTTAAAAATATAAGAATCGGAGTAATAGTTTTGAGAATAACAATGATTTATCAGAGGTATACTGGAGAGTCAACTTTCACCTAAATGTTGGCATAAACCGATAAAATGTTGAGCATTAAAAAAACCAAAACTTTTTACTCCCAGAGATACACGTGATGACATGAAATTCTAATTGGTACTTCTGACATGATCATTCAGTCTTCCTATTCAAACTTTCAGTTGAACAGTATCCCAGTGTGAAATATCCCCACTTGAAGAGTGCACTTGAAAAATAATGGCAAATTTTAAATGATTTGTCATGTCCTGCCTTGTACCAGTGTTCAACTAAAGCCGTACTAACTCTCTTCCCCCCCTTACAAAACCGTAGCGTGGTTTATAGCGCTGGCCACAGCAGTAACAGCTCCAACACTTATAGAATTCCTATGAGCGTTGGAACTGTTACAACCGAGACCAGTGCTAAAAACGCTAGCGCAGTTTTGTAAAAGGGGAGGATTTGTCCATAAACAACTCAATTGTTCAGCGATCCATTACTTGATAACTCTGCGGTTTAACTAATGTATAACTTTGAACATGGACATTGAATGCAGTCAATGGTCTAGGAAGAGTTGCAATTTGTATGTCCCTTTAAATCAAAACAATTACCTAAGGTGTTTTAGGAGAAATCAAATAATCTGTTAAAACATACATACGAGTGTAATGACCACAAGAGGAGTGACCACAAGGTAAGTGAACATCCATATTCTGTGTGCCTGATTTACTCACCCTTTTATCAAGCTGTGTCAGAGGTTTTTAGGGCGGGCCAGCGAGGTAAGTGCTCTGATGCTCACAGGAATTCTATGAGCGTTGGAGCATTTACCTTGCCAGCTCATGCTAAAAACATTTAGCACAGCTTGATAAAAGGGACCCTTAGATAGCAACTGTCCTAAATCCCTCTCCCATTTGAATGAAACCTTAAAAACATCCCAATATTTGCAGAAAATATGTTGTATTTGAAGGGTCTTAGTTGAGAAAGGAAGCACACACCAAAGGATTTGGGTGTAATACGTACAAACGAACGGCAACAAGAGGAAAATCCAACGGAGTCTGCAGTATACCGAACAAAAAGGGCAAACCAAACAAAAACTGCAGGCTATGTACAGGATTCAGGCAATGTTTATTGTACCAATGATAAAATGCAGTAAATATACAACCTTATTACCATCCAAGGGACCCGACACGGTCCGTGTTTCAGATAACACGCCTTCCTCAGGGGTCCATGGTAAATAAGGTATGAAACAAATCGCAAAAAAGGTAGGTAACAAACAAATGCCTGTATAAATCAATCCACGTAATAAAAACCTCAGATTAAAAAACCATCTCATAGACGATGCAGTTTTTGTTTGGTTTGCCCTTGTAATACGTATAAAAACACAGCACTTTGGTAAAAGAGTTCTCTTTGTTTTACTATATCTCATTACTTAGCCTGTCTGAAATTTCTTAAAAAGTATCTTAAGGACATTTTGAAATATCCTCATACAGACAATTTGTCCCTTGAGAATATTTCTTATCCCCACTGATATTCAGTTGGCAGCATTTGGTGGTTTTTTAGCCCCCAATAGCCAGGCACCAGCACTGAATATTGGGTGCTAAATCTCAGTGAGTAGGCTGCCAGATATTATGCGGGCCAGGCTGATATTCAGATGGGCATGCATTAGTGAGTTGTGCAGACTTTGGTTGAATATTGGCTTGGGGCCAGAATAAGTGTTTTGGTGGGTTTAAAATTTAAAACAAACAGATCCCCCAATCCTCTGATCCATCTCCCACCCCCCCAATATAGAGGGTCATTGGGGGCAGGAGCACAGCCCCCACGCTTCTGCCCCTTAATCCAATGCCTCCATAATGCTGCTGCACCACATACAGTACTGCAAGCTATTATGAGAGGTCATGTCAGCCATATTGGGGGCACCAGGCTAAGGGGCAGGAGCAAGGGGGACACACTCCTGTTCCTAATAACTCCCCACTGGATCCTCAGGTATTTAGGTAGGTGAAGAACTTATGCGCACAACAGAAGAGCGGGACTTGGGTGTGATTGTATGTGATGATCTAAAGGTGGCTAATGAAGTTGAAAAGGTGATGGTGAAAGCTAGAAGGATGGTAGGGTGCATAGGAAGAGATATGGCCAGTTGGAAAAAGGAGTTATTGATCCCCCGGAATAAGACTCTGGTGAGACCTCATTTAGAATAATGTGTACAATTCTGGAGGCCACACCTTCAAAAAGATATAAAAAGGATAGAGTCGGTCCAGAAGAAGGCTACTAAAATGACGCCTGGTCTTCATCATAAGGCGTTTGAGGACAGACTTAAAGATCTCAACATGTATACTTTGGAGGAAAGGTGGGAGACAGGAGATATGATAGAGATGTTTAAATACCTACGTTGTGTAAATGTGCATGAGTTGAGTCTCTTTCATTTGAAAGGAAGCTCTGGAATGAGAGGGCATAGGATGAAGTTAAGAGGTGATAGGCTCAGTAGTAGTCTAAGGAAATAATTTTCTACAGAAAGGGTGGTAGATGTGTGGAACAATCTCCCAGATGAAGTGGTAGAGACAGATACTGTGTCTGAATTCAAGAAGGCATGGGATAGGCATGTGGTTTCTCTTAGAGAGAGGAAGATGTAATGGTTACTGCGGATGGGCAGACTGGACGGGCCATTTGGCCTCTATATGCCATCATGTTTCTATGTTTCTAAGTGTTGGAGCAGCTGGCAACTTGAATGAGTGACTTGTAGAAGATGGGAGACCTCCAGAACCTTTGAGCAGCACAAGCCAAAATCAAATATATTATAAAATTATACTGTAAATTGGAATATTTTGAGAACCAGATTAGGAAGAATACCTGAAATTCCTTAATTTCCTGAAGTCACGTTTAATAATTTATCAAAAAAAACATTCCTTGTGATCATGGGCAAGTCACCTAACCTTATATTGTCCCAGGTACCATAGTTTGATTGTGAGCCTGCTGGAACAGATAGGGAAAAATACTTGTGTAACTGAATGTAACCAATTTGAATAGTAGAGATATATAGTGGAACCTAGGTTTGCGAGTAACACGGTTTGCGAGTGTTTTGCAAGATGAGCAAAACACTCAGCAAACTTTTGTTTTGCAAACCGAGCACCGCCCCGAAAAACGAGCACTTACAGCTACAGGAAGCACCGCTTCAGGGGGATGCCTCTTCCGTCCGCCAGCCAGCCATCCACACCTGGTGCCTTCCGCATATTGGAGAGCCTCTGTCTGAGCCCATGCAGCTGAATGCCGTCCCACCTGCACGTTGCGTATAATCACGCACAACGTCAATCATAGACATTGTGCATGATCATAAGCAATTTGCAGGTGGGACGGCACTCGGCTGCGTGGGCTCTAATAGGCTCTCCAATATGCGGAAGGCACCTGGCGTGGAAGGCTGACCAGTGGACGGAAGAGGAATCCCCCTGAAATGGCGCTGTGTGGGCTCAGGGGTTCTCTAGCAGCTGGCGGACGGAGGAGGCGTTTCCTTGAGATGGTACTGCAGCACTCGGCACCCGACAGGTACACACCCCTGGGCCACCCCTCGCCACTTCTTCAGCACCTTTTAGGTTGTGGAACGAATTGTCAGTGTTGCCATTAGGGCCTATGGGGAAAGTTGCTTTAATATACGAGTACTTTGGATTACGAGCATGCTTCTGGAACGAATTATGCTCGTAAACCAAGGTACCACTGTGTAAGAAACATAGGATTTGAAGAGCATTTCAACCAACAGTTTGAGGGCTGTGTATTGGAGACCTCTGCTCTAAACTGTACCATTCCCTCATGTTTTGCAGCCCAAATGCATGACCCTGCATTTTTTAGCATTAAAGCTTAGCTGCCAAATTCTGGACCATTCTTCAAGCTTTGCTAGATCCTTCCTCATGTTATCCACACTATCAGCAGTATCTACCCTATTGCAGATTTTGGTATCACCTGCAAGGAGGCAAAGCTTACCAAACAGCCCTTCAGCAATATTTCTTACAAAAAAATGTTAAAAATAACCAGCCAAAAAATTGAACCTTGAGGCACACCACTGGTAACTTCATTTCCTCAGAGTGAGCTCCATTTACCACCACCACTCAGCCAGTCCTTTTTTCCTTCCTGATGGAAATGTGGGGTTCTGAACTGTATGATCAATTAAATTTATATTGTCACCGGCAGCCTCAGGGCAATGGGTCCCGGGCCACCGGGACAAGGGCAAATACTCTTGTGTGCCGCTGCGGGCGGCACAAGGAAGAAAAAGAAAATAAAGGTTTAGTGAAAGGATCCACCAACACGCTAGGTAAGTAATTGTCAAAGAAAGGACTGGATTTATTTCTTAAATCAAAAGAAGCAGGCTGCTTCACTGGTCTGTCCACAAACCAATCCAATCATAGAACCAACTTGTCAGGATTCTTGAAAAATAAACATAGTCCCAAAACATCAACCTTGCATAACTTCACAGACTCTGAGTTGCAAGTAACTTCATGTGGTTCTAAACTCACCAACATGCAGACCTTATTCACAAGCTGATAGTGCTCCACATTAAACTAGTAGTCCCCAGCTTAGAAGGTTTCAAAAACAAAACAATAATCAAACAGTCTTCCCTTTATGTAGTTGAGTCTGGCTTGTTCCAGTGCTATGGCACTGGTCTTCCCAGCAGCAAAAGTGCTAGCTCCGCGTGGTGATACAATTGTCACAATTAGGCCCTCAATCCTACCTCTTTGAACGTGGGGCAAACCCCACCACCTTTACTTGAAACAGTTCATTTCCCACAAGGAAAAAAAGGAAAAAAAAAACCAATTAGCAAAAGTCCTCCACAGTTCTTATAAATATTCCCACCCTGCTTTAGACTCAACAGGGAATTTCAACAGATTTTTTTGCCCTCAGAGATGCCACCAGAAGATCACCATATCATATCTTCTGGCTTTACGCACCAAATCGTCATAGGTCAAAATATTTAGTGTGTGTCTATTTCATTTATTTTTTAATTTTTTAGTTTTTAATTGTTTTAACCTTAAAACTATAAATATTTTAAAGAAATTTTTCAATATTAGAAATACTTAGCTGGCTGGTGGTAGATGATTAATAAGGGATTAATGAGCCAACATGTTTCACCCTTGGAGGGGGTTTCCTCAGGGCTACTATCCCTTTTTCTGCTAATTGTTCACGACATGACCACCCAGTAAAAGTTTTTTGGAAATTTACTGGGTGGTCATGTCGTGAACAATTAGCAGAAAAAGGGATAGTAGCCCTGAGGAAACCCCCTCCAAGGGTGAAACATGTTGGCTCATTAATCCCTTATTACCGGTAATCATCTACCACCAGCCAGCTAAGTATTTCTAATATAGAAAAATTTCTTTAAAATATTTATAGTTTTAAGGTTAAAACAATTAAAAACTAAAAAATTAAAAATAAATGAAATAGACACACACTAAATATTTTGACCTATGACGATTTGGTGCGTAAAGCCAGAAGATATGATATGGTGATCTTCTGGTGGCATCTCTGAGGGCAAAAAAATCTGTTGAAAAGCTCTCTTTTGTGCACAGGGAAATAAGGGTGAAAAAAACGTTATCACCTGGGTTATTCTTTATTGATACCTGATCCTTGTGAATAAACGTCATTGCTTTATATACGGCCAGATATAACAATTTAGACTCAACAGGGTCATCAATGGTCAACTTCAAAATATTCCAAAAACAAAACATAGGAATTAATAATCCACATAGGCAGTTTCCACTACTTGCCTTTGGACCAGCACACTTCCATGGGTTGGACTCCATTTTGCAGCTCAGCAGTAGGCTCCAGATCCAGTTCCATGTCTTGAGGGTTTTCAGACAGGTAAGGAGAGAGTTCTGCTCTGGCTTCTGTTAGCTCCATGCACTCTGGCTGTGGACTGCCCTTCAGAGCTCTCAGCCCTGAGCATTGTTGCCAGGACTCCTCCTGCAACTGCTTCTCTTCCCTCTGCCTCTCTAACAGATCAGTCTGCAGGTTTAGAAGCCTGCAGCCACGCCCCAAACTCCCAGGTGCAGAGTATATCCTGTTAGTTACTCTAGGACTGCGTGGGAGAGGGGAAAACTGCAGCTCGGCTCCCTGCCTCCCTCTACTGGCAAAGGAAGGGAAATCAGGCAACCTAACAGTCTGAGTATTAGCATGGCCAGGCTGAGTTTGGTCTGAATTAGAAATGGGTCTTACTCTAGGGCCAGACCTAGCAGGCACAGCCTTCATATCACAATATATGCATCATATTGTTAATTGGATGATGAGACATGGTTAAAGTTTGAATATTGGGAAGTCTGGGTGATGTTGGTTGAGAGAGGTGTGGTATGGAAGTTTGGCCACAAAGTGTGTGTGTGAAAGGGGGAAAGTGATGTACTATATGTTTATGGGTAAAGAAGTAAATAACTCTGTTGGGGATGAAGGTTATCATCATCTTAATATGCGAGCTCAAGTGACTAAAATGCTTCAATCTTTTTCTATAACGTCACTTGTTTTTTCATTTGAAGTATATGCTTTCTTTTTTAGACTTCAGGAGTTGGTGCTTTCCAGACTTGACTATTGCAATGCACTATATATCTTAGCACAGTGGTTCCCAACCTTGTCCTGGAGGACCACCAGCCAGTCAGGTTTTCAGGATAGCCCTAATGAAAATGCATGAAAAAGATCTGCATGTAATGAAGATGATAGGATTGCAGATCTGCCCCATGCATATTCATTAGGGCTATCCCCAAAACCTGACTGGTTAGTGGTCCTCCAGGAAAGGGTTGGGGACCGCTGTCTTGGCATATCAATTGCCAGATTTAGGGCATTGCAGATAGTCCAAAATACAGCTGCCTGTCTGGTTGCAGATGTACACATCACCCCTGTGCTTTGTCAATTCCATTGGCTGCTGGTTTTGTTTAGGGTACAGCATGAAGTATTGTCTATTGTTCATCAAGCCATATATGTTCCTGCTTCTCTGCTTTCTATACAATTGTCCCCTTTATACCTGTCCTGGTGGGGAAGGCTGGAGGTAATTAAGATGGCACTGACTCCTAAGGTGAATTATAAATTAAGTATGATGCCTAACCTGTTTCCTGATGCTTTTTATAAATCTATTGAGAGAAAAATCCTTCATTTCCTATGGAATGGGAATCCCTCGCCCATTGCTCTAAAATAAACCCTCAAAATGCAAAGAGACTTTGGTGGAATTAGTTTTCCAGATTTTAAACTATATCATTCTGCTTTTCTAGTAGCTTTTGCTGTGTATTTGTTTACTCAAGCACTTGATCCTGATGTATTATTGGAAAGAGAGATTGCTGCCCCATTCCCTTAATGTAGGGGTGGGCAAACTTTTTGACCCATGGGCCACAATGGGTTCTTAAATTTGACAGAGGGGCCGGGTGACGGGAGAGCGGGGTATGGGGGGGGGGGGTCTGCATGCTGCTGAATCCCACGGCTGCCAGCTGCTGAATCCTCGCAAATTTTCTTTTTCCGCATTGTGCTGCCTTCCTATGTCCTTAGTGCCCCAGTGCCTCCTTCCTATATCCTTGGTGCCCCTTCCTATGTACTTAGTGCACCCAGTGTCTCCTTCCTATGCCCCCAGTGCCTCCTTCCTATGTCCTTAGTGCCCCAGTGCCTCCTTCCTATGTCCTCAGTGCCCCTTCTATGTCTTTAGTGCCCCAGTGCCTCCTTCCTATGCCCCCAGTGCCTCCTTCCTATGTCCTCAATGCCCCTTCTATGTCTTTAGTGCCCCAGTGCCTCCTTCCTATGCCCCCAGTGCCTCCTTCCTATGTCCTTAGTGCCCCCTTCCTCCCTCCCCTCCCCCAAGCCGACCTGCAACAGCTGCATTTAATTACTTCCCGCCATCCCCTGAAGCCTGCACCGAAGCCGACCCGCTTCCAATTCCTCCTCTCTCCTCCCAGTCTGGCACCTGCCCACCCGTCCATCCGCCCCCCACCGTCGCTCACCCACTATATTTACTTACAGCCCCACAGGTGCCACAACAAGATCCACAAGCCTTCTCCCGACATCAATTCTGATGTAGGAGAGAAGGTCAGGGCCAGCAAATCCCGGACCTTCTCTCCAATGTCAGAATTGATGACGAGAGAAGGCTTGTGGGTACACACCTGGCCCTTCCTTTCATTGCGGCACCAGCGGGGCTATAAGAAAATATAGTATGCGAGTGGCGGCAGTGAGCAGACGGATGGGTGGCCTGTGTACCGCGTGTTTAGAAAACCTTACTTACACTGCAGACAAGGGCAAACTGCAGCCGCCTCTGATACCACGGGCCAGGTTAAAAAGCTAAAATGGGCCTGATTTGGCCTGTGGGCTATAGTTTGCCCATGTCTGCCTTAATGAAGAAGTGGCGGATAGACTAAACATGTTCTTTTCATCAGTATTTACAAAAGAAGACACATCCAAAGTGCCGGAACCTGAAAAAATCTTCAAAGGAGATCAAGCAGAAAAATTAACATCCATGGAGGTAAGCCTTGAAGATGTACACAAGCAGATAGATAGATTAAAACTGACAAATCTCCAGGCTTAGACAAAATCCACCCTAGGATATTGAAAGAACTAAAGGAGGAAGTAGTGGAACTACTACAGCAGGTTTGTAATCTATCCCTGAGAACAGGCGTGATCCCGGCGGATTGGAAGATAGCTAATGTTACGCCCATCTTTAAGAAAGGATCGAGAGGTGACCCGGGGAACTACAGACCGGTAAGTTTGACATCGGTTCCGGGGAAGATGGCGGAAGCGCTGATAAAAGACAGCATTGATGAGCATCTAGAAAGGAATAAACTGATAAAAACAAGCCAACATGGCTTCTGCAAGGGAAGATCGTGCCTAACTTACTTATTGTACTTCTTTGAAGGAATAAACAAATGGATGGACAAAGGGGACCCCATAGACATCGTATACTTAGATTTCTAAAAAGCCTTTGACAAGGTACCCCATGAACACCTACTACGGAAACTGAAGAACCATGGGGTGGAAGGTGACGTACATAGATGGATCAAAAATTGGTTGATGGATAGAAAGCAAAGTGTGGGAGTGAAGGGCCACTATTCGGACTGGAGGAGGGTCACGAGTGGTGATCCGCAGGGGTCGGTACTCGGACCGCTGTTGTTCAATGTATTTATAAATGATCTAGAAACAGGGACGAAGTGCGAAGTAATAAAATTTGCAGACGACACCAAACTATTTAGTGGAGTTAGGACTAAAGAGGACTGCGAAGATTTACAAAGATGGACAAACTAGGAGAGTTGGCGACAAGATGGCAGATGAAGTTTAATGTAGAGAAATGTAAAGTCTTGCATGTAGGAAACAGTAACCCGAAGTACAGCTATACGATGGGAGGGCTGGTAATGGGTGAAAGTACCCTAGAAAATGACTTGGGGGTAATAGTGGACAAGACAATGAAGCCGTCGGCAAAGTGCGCAGCGGCCTCTAAAAAGGTGAATAGAATGCTAGGTATTATCAAGAAAGTTATTACAGTCAGAACGAAAGAAGTTATCCTGCTGTTGTATCGGGCAATGGTGCGCCTGCATCTGGAGTACTGCGTCCAGTATTGGTCTCCGTACCTTAAGAAGGATATGGCGATACTCGAGAGGGTTCAGAAAAGAGCGACATGACTGATAAAAGGTATGGAAAACCTTTCATATGCTGAAAGATTAGAGAAACTGGGGCTCTTTTCCCTGGAAAAGCGGAGACTTAGAGGGGACATGATAGAGACTTACAAGATCATGAAGGGCATGGAGAAAGTGGAGAAGGACAGATTCTTCGAACTTTCGAAAACTACAAGAACGAGAGGGCATTCAGAACAATTGAGAGGGGACAGATTCAGAACCAATGCTAGGAAGTTCTTCTTCACCCAAAGGGTGGTGGACACCTGGAATGCACTTCCAGAGGGTGTGATAGGACAGAGTACGGTATTGGGAGTTCAAGAAGGGAATAGATAATTTCCTGAAGGAAAAGGGGATAGAAGGGTATAGATAGAGGATTACTATACAGGTCCTGGACCTGATGGGCTGCCTTGTGAGTGGACTGCTTGGCATGATGGGCCTCTGGTCTGACCCAGCAGAGGCACTGCTTATGTTCTTATGTTATGTTCTTATGTGAGCTGTTAACAATGCAGTTTCAGCAGGCAGTACTACAATTCTTGGACTTATAAGCCATATCTCCTGTGTTATGATCTATGGTTAACTATTTAGAACTTTTGTGGCCTGCCTCTGAGTACATTTTCATTTGGTTCAAACCAGAAATCAAAATTCAAGGACTACACGAGGCGCGCGTGTGAGCCCCGCTCCGCCCCTCCCCCGAGCCCGGGATTTTGCCTCAGAATCGCTCCATCGGGAGCCTTTGCCTGCCCTGCCACCGAGGTGCGCGTGTGAGCCCCGCTCCGCCCCTCCCCCGAGTCCGGGATTTGGATACAGAATCGCTCCATCGGGAGCCTTTGCCTGCCCTGCCTGCACGAGGCGCGCGTGTGAACCCCGCTCCGCCCCTCCCCCGAGCCCGGGATTTTGCCTCAGAATCGCTCCATCGGGAGCCTTTGCCTGCCCTGCCGCCGAGGTGCGCGTGTGAGCCTCGCTCCGCCCCTCCCCCGAGTCCGGGATTTTGCCACAGAATCACTCCATCGGGAGCCTTTGCCTACCCTACCTGCACGAGGCGTTGAGCCGTTTCCGCCGCCCCCCCCCCCCCCCCCGAGACCAACGGGAGCCTACTCTTTAAACTGCACCACCACCGGCACAACCAGCAATCTCCCCAAGCGGTTCTATTCAGGAGAAGGACAAGCTCCTCCACAGAACACAAAGCACTCGAGCTCTACCTAGCTGCATACAAACTGAATACTTCTGCATCCTTAACCTGCATTTATAATTCATGTATAACTGCTTAGCCTGCATGTATATGGAGGCTACAGCTAGCCGGACTCGATCCTGAGAGAGAGGTCAGCGTGGGAGCCCTGCTCCGCCCCTCTCCTGCCCAGCAAGGGAGCCATTTAAATTAACAGCGCTAACCTAAGCTGCCATCACAAGTTAACTTGAGGTGAGAGAGAATAGCAATTTAACACTAACTAGAAATCTAACTACTAAGGCCCTCAAAAGTACCAGCAAACCCTACAACAACCACTCTCTACCACTCACACAATGGATACAAGTACACCCAAACTCATCTTCGCCCTACTACTGCTTTCCCTCTTCACAGATAAATGGAAAACAGCAGGATACCACACACAATCAATCCCAATCATCACAGTACCACACAAACCCTTCCTACAAACCAGGAAACTCCAAACCCCAAGAACCTTAATCCTCTGTTCATCATCCAGCCATACAAGCATACCCTCAATCTGGGGAAAAAGACATACAACAAATGCCAAGACAAGCTCACAAAGACTACAGACATCACAAAAAATACTCACAAATATAGCTCCTACCCCTATCCCTCTCACAAAAATCACATCAATAGCATGCTCATACCTAAATATAAGATCGGTAAGCCCAAAGACAGAACTAATCAAAGACTGGCTAATTAAAGACAACCTAGGATGCCTCTTCCTTGCTGAAACCTGGCTCACAGCAGACACAGACCCTCACATTATTGAAATTTGTCCAAATGGATACAAAATTGAATTAGTATGCCGAGACAACAGAAGAGGAGGAGGGCTAGCAATCATAGTAAAAAACAACTTCAACATCAAAGTCCTAGCCAAGCACTCCACACCTCACTTAAACCTACTAGCCTGCCAACTTTCAGATAACACACTGACAGGAAATCTAAACTGCCTTCTATGCTACATCACCCCAGGAAAATGGAACACCACTAAACAAGAACTAGAAGAGTTCATCCTCCAGAACTCTCTTTCCTCTACAAATAATCTGATCCTCGGAGATTTAAACCTCCACCTAGAAGACCACACCTCCAAACAAGTAGTAGAAATTCTATCATACCTCAATACCCTATCGTACCAGATCCTCAACCCAGAACCAACACACGAAAAAGGTCATCAACTCGATATTGCAGCATACTCATCCCCTAATCTCAACACACAACATATCAAAATCACCAACGGCGCCTGGCAGCCCACCCTATGGTCGGACCACTATAAATATAACTTCACCATCAACTGGGAGCATAATAAAAATAAACCCACTCCTCCCAAAACAAGCATTATGTTCAGACAGAAAATCGATCCCACCACATTCTGGAGAGCAGTGGATCCTGCAATAGATTCCAGCAACCCTAGTGAATTCATAAATACCTGGCGGTCTCTCAGCGAACAGACCTTGAACAAACTAGCACCACTAAAATCAAAAAATAAAATATGTAGACAATCAGACAAATGGTTTGACACAGAACTCCTACATCTAAAAAGGAAATGTAGACAACTAGAAAGGGCATGGAAAAAACAGAAACAAGATAACACCAAAACAGAATGGAAAATCCAAATCAAGCAATACAAAATCAAACTGAAGGAAAAACGAAAAAACTATTACTCCAATCTCATTGGCACTGACAAACCAGACACAAAAAAACTTTTCAACCTAGTAAGAAACCTCACCGATACCAAACCATGCCTAGCCACCCAGGGAAACCTAACACCAACAGCCTCTCAATTAGCAGATCACTTCAAAAATAAAATCATCACAATCAGAACAACATTCAATAACTCACAAAACAACTTATAAGATATTCTAATAAAACCCACAACAGATGAAGCCATCTCAGCAGACAGGTCCTGGACCAACTTCCCTACAACCCAGTGGTCAGAACTGGACAGGCTATATAAAAAATACTGCAAGTCCTCATGCGACCTGAACAACTGCCCATCATACCTACTAGCAACAGCTTCCACCAACTTCAAAGCTAGCTACACGTTGTGGTTGCAAACCACACTCAGGGAAGGCCAGTTCCCACCAGACCTTGGAGAAATCATAATAACCCCTATACTGAAAGACCCCAAAGGTCTAATAAATAACCCGTCAAATTACAGGCCAATCGCTTCTATCCCTACATACGTCAAAATAATAGAAGGTCTAGTGGCACAACAGCTATCCATGTACCTAGAAGCCCACAACATCCTACATCCATCCCAATCTGGATTCAGAACTAACCACAGTACAGAAACTCTCCTGGTATCTTTACTAGATATAGTCCGAAGACACCTCAGCCAAGGAAACAGATTGCTAATCATCCAACTTGATCTCTCAGCGGCTTTCGATCTAGTGGACCATTCCATACTTCTCCAGATTCTAGACGCAATAGGAATCTCAGGTAAAGTGCACAACTGGTTCCAAGGCTTCCTTAAAACAAGAACATATAGAGTCAAGTCAAAAGAAATACTATCAGAACCATGGTCTAACCCCTGCGGAGTGCCACAAGGCTCTCCCCTCTCTCCCACACTTTTCAACCTATTCATTGCTTCCCTAGGCAGCACCCTAGATGCCCTAAACATAACTTCATTCAGCTATGCGGACGACATAACCATCCTCCTTCCATTCGACATCCACGACCCCATCTCCACAGGACGCCTGAAAATTACAATGGAAACAGTAGAAAAATGGATGACAAATCATAAGTTGAAGCTGAACACGGACAAAACTAAATTCCTACTACTAGAGAAGGACAAAAAACCATCCCTAACAGAACTGGAAGTAAACTCATTCAAGTACCCAATACAGAGTTCCCTCAAAATCCTGGGAATACAACTAGACAGATGCTGCACTATGCAAACACAAATCCATAAAATCATCCAAAAAGCATTCTTCACAATGCGAAATCTGAGAAAAATAAGAAAATTCTTTAATAAAGACCAATTCAGGATCATTGTCCAATCCCTCGTGCTAAGTATGGTAGACTACTGCAACAGCCTTTACCTACCTTGCCCAATCAACACAATAAAAAAACTATAGACCGTCCAGAACACAGCCCTCAGACTCATATACTCACTCAGCAAATACGACCACATTACCAAAGCATACATAGAATCTCACTGGCTACCAATAAAAGCAAGAATACAATTCAAACTCTACTGTCTCCTATTCAAAGTAACCCACGGTGCGGCACCCAGCTACCTAAACAACCGTTTTCACTACTATCTCTTATCCAGAAGAAGGAGAACACAGAACATTTTCACCTACCCTCCTCTCAATGGTACTCGACGTAAGAAACTTTATGACAACCTACTAGGGACACAGGCAGCTAATATTGACTCCGACATCTCAAAATTACTGATCGAAATTACAGACATAAAAGAGTTCCGAAAAGAAATAAAAACACTACTGTTCAAAAAATATCTCCCATCAATCTAAACCGCCATCTAAAGAGTTCCCAACCAATTCCTTTGGGAATAGAATCTCTTTATCCAACCCAAACTAAACACCCCTACTGTCCATATCATCAACATTAATTAACCAACATCATGCAAACATCAAAACAATAAATACACCTCCACTTATAGGCATATGATGCTACTCTCCATCCGAAGAAACTTGACTCAGCTCATGTAACATCTTTTGTAATCTAGAATATATTGTAATTCTTATTCTCCACCAGTTGTAAATTGACTCAGTTGCTATGTAACATCTCCTGTGATAATGCATGTACTGTAATTCTTCACTATTACCTGTAATTAACACTTCTCCTGTAATGTAATTCTACTGGAAATGCCCAGATATCTTCTTTATTGTAATCCGTGGCTATGTTACATCTGCTGCGATATTGAATGTATTGTAACTCTTCACTGTTACTTGTAATCTACTCTTCTCCTGTAATGTAATTCTACTGGAAATGCCCAGATATCATCTTTATTGTAATCCGCCTAGAACCGCAAGGCACAGGCGGAATAGAAATCCCTAATGTAATGTAATGTAATATTATTTAGGCTGAATGGCAACGGATGGGGATTTGATTTGTCAATCAATTATATCAGGGTAATAACTTTAAAATGTTTGAGGATCTGTGTGCTGACTATCATTTAACTGCTACACAGTTGGTTGTTGGTTTTGTTGGTTTTTTTTAAATGATTGCAGTTAAAACATTGTTTGGCAATCAAAAAGAGCCTTTTCAGTTTATCAAAAAGTTTAATTTAAGAGATTAAATGCATTCATTACTCTGCAGCAGTTGTGGGAACGTGATTTCTGAATGGAAATCGATGATGTTATATGGACAGTTTTCTGGAGAAAAGGTATGTCGACCTACTCTGTCAGCATCATTAACACAATCTTTATTCTATGTTGCTCACTGAGCATATTGGACACCTTATAAAGTCTCCAGACTCAGCGCATGGATCTAATTTATGTTGGACTTGTAAAAACGGATGTAGGCACATTTTATCATATGGTGTTTGGATACCATGCTGTTAAAATGTTTTCGGATGAAGTCTGGCAATGAGTGTAAAATCTTTGGATTCTGTATAGAACTGACTTATGAAATTGTCATTTTTGCATTCTGCTATCTTATCACATTTAGTTAAAAAATATAAGGCCAAATTATTGTATATTCTTAAGGAAAAATTGTACAGTTTATTTTCCTGCATGGTGGGCGGGAGTCTGTCTTACGCGTAAATATGAAGAAGTAGCTGCTATTAGGCGATGTTCAGTTCAATATCTTAAGAGGGTTTGGGCTCTTTTAGATGACTATTGTATGAGAATACAGTGGAACCTTGGTTTACGAGCATAATTAGTTTCAGAAGCATGCTCATAAACCAAATTACTCGTATAGCAAAGCGAGTTTCCCCATAGAAAGTAAGGGAAACTTGCTTGATTCGTTCCCCCTCCCCCCTCCCCCCGAGTCCAGCGGCACTGTTCTACCCCCCAAGAACCAGCATTGTTTCACCCGCTCACGAAGGCCCCCCCCCCCCGCGTGATCCACCAACCACCACGTGATCCGGCATCCCCCTCACTCGCGTTTCCCCCCGCCGCAATCCGACATCCCCCCGCTCCCATCCACCCACCCGAACACATCGCTTACCCCTCATCTGGCACTCGGCACCAACGCACAGGACATGCTGGTGCCGGTGCCCGAAGATTTTCTTTTTGCTGGGCCTTGAGCATCTGCGCATGCTCAAGGCCTTCGAGTTCCCGCTCTCTCCGAGATTCTCGAAGGCCTTGAGCATGCACAGATGCTCAAGGTCCAGCAAAAAGATGGAGGCAGATCTTCGGGCACCGACATGTCCTGTGCGTTGCTGCCTGTGCCGGGTGCCAGATGGGGGGTAAGCGATGTACTCGAGTGGGTGGATGTTTGCTGGGGGGATGCCGGATCACGGCGGGGGGGGGGGGGGGGGCGCGATGCGAGGCGCTCATACATCGAGGCAAGCTCAGTTTCTGAGGTGCCGATTTTGCGAACGTTTTGCTCGTCTTGCAAAACACTCGCAAACCGGTGCACTCGTAAACCGAGGTACCCTTGTACAAGCTAATTGACTTGTCTTTCTGGTTTCTACTCCCAATTTGTCTACTTTTACAATTTTGTTGGGATGAGGGGGAAGGGCTTAAATGTCAGATTAATTGTAATGTCAGAATTATTGTAATTTATGAAATCCAATAAAAGACATTTAAACAAACAAAAAAAGAATCTTTGACTGTGTATTGTCCAGGTAGACCATTACGATCTGAGAGCACTATATTTTTGCTACAGGTTAAGATGTCAAAAGTTCACTATGCTAACACTAGAGCATCTACTATTGCTATTGCGGGAGCGAAATTAGTTGTGGAATAGCCTTTCTGGCCATTTGCGGTTGTATGCTAATAGATGGAATTTTAATAGGTTTTTGAAGACCCATCTTTTTGCAACTGCATTTTTGTTATCTGTGTAATTTGGAGACTACATTATGCTGGATTGTTTGTGGCATTGCAGAGATTTTTGTTTTGTGTGTATGAAGGGGTGCTGAAAAGTTCTCAGCCCAACCAACGCAACTTCCTAAATTCTGAGCATTATTTTGCCACTGTAACTGAAAGGAGTGTTATCTTATTTCATTAAGTGCCAATTTGCAGAAACAAAATTATGTTTTGATAATGTTTCCGATCATTGATTGAACCTTATCCACGTCATTCTCTTTTTGGTTGGACTGAGAACTCTTCAGCACCCCCTTTGTGTTTGTGACCTAAGATATGTGTGCTTATTTGTAAACCACCTAGTTACAGACTGTGTATAAATTTTTTAAATAAATAAATAGCCCAGTCAGTTACTTTAGGGTCCATGCTAAGGGCACTCCATTTATTTATTAGTCATTTAATTAAATCTAAACTTCACCATAATTAGTGCTCTCTCTTGATCACACTCTCTGGTCACCCAGTCATAGAAATTGACCGAGCAAAACCTGGTATAAATCCCCATGTCCATATTCTATCACAGAGCGCACACATTTTCAGAATATCCACAAACTGCCCATGCTCCTTCCGTGGCCACAACCTTTTCACAATTCCAAACACTAGAATGTATGTGCATTTCTATAGAATATGTCTAAAAAGATGCATACTTAAATTCTAATTTGCGCTGATAATTGCTTGTTAGTGGCCATTATTGGTGCTGATTGGTTCATTAATTAAGTTGCACGTGCAACTCAAAGTGGCATATATAGAATCCAGGGAACAGTGACAAATATATATTAAGCAGCAGCACAAATCAGAGTCCAGTATACTAATACGGTGATTGACAGACAACACCTTTTCTCTGAATGTTTGGTTCTAAACCGTTTCCTGTATTTCTGAACTCTGATACCTGAGGAGCTTCTCTAAACTTAGGTATAACCGTCACTCTTTTGAAATCTCTTCTTGGTAAGTGTTTGCCTTGTGTGTTAAATACAGGACAGATGCTGGACACTCTCCCTGCATTTACAGCACAGGCTTTGCAATTACTGCATCTAAAGTTTTGCATTTAAGGACTAAGTGCAAAAAACTTTTCATCAGCCTACCCACCCCCCAAGCATTGCAGTCAGCAACAGCTGCTTTGACGGATGTGCCGCCTTTTAAGCTGATATATCGTCATCATGGTTGATCATCCATATTTAAAACAGCAGGCCCGATTCTCTAGAATGCATTGCCTACAAATACCCATGCATTGAGAGAGATGAAAGAATTTAAGACCACGTTGAAAACTGATTTGTTCCAGCAGGCTTTTTCAGCAACTTGAATAAGTATCTGTGATGTGATAAAGCAACAGCAGTGGTTTTGACTCAGTAACAAATAGTAGTTTAGCTTACTATTTTAATTAGTTTGTTGTGTTGTTTTATTTTTATTTAGGGGTCCTTTTACTAAGGCATGTTAGCCGTTTTAGCATTAGCGTGCGTTAAACGGCTAGTGTGCCTTAGTGAAAGAGGGGGGTTAGTGTTTTACTTATTTGTATTTTTTTATTTCATTTTAATATTGTGTACCTGAATTTGTATGTTGATTTGTGATCTGCCTAGAATTGAAAAGATAGTACAGAATATAAATTCTGTAAATACATAAATATATCTTTATGTGTGGTGTCTTGCTCAAAGAACCCACAGAAAAGAAGACACAAAATGTGGGCTAGAAGGAATTCTGTTAGAATTTAATTTCCTTTTATGTATGATGTACAGTAAAACCTTGGTTTGCAAGCATAATTCGTTCCAGAAGCATGCTTGCAATCCAAAAACGCTCATATATCAAAGCGAATTTGAAATAATGGAAATAATGGAAACTTAGACGATTCGTTCCACAGCCTAAAAACTTTAATATAAAATACTATACGTACTTGTATTGCAAAACCTTGCTCATTTAGAACAGTCACTACACTCCCAGAGCGTCAGAGAGAAGAACCATCGGCTCAGTTGTGATGATGTGACACGTGCATACTGTATGTACTCGTATTGCAAGACTTTACTCGTTTAGAACAGTCACTACATTCTTGCAGCGTCGGAGAGAGAAGAACCATCGGCTCATTTGTGATGTGTGTATACTGTATATACTTGCATTGCAAGACATTGCTTGTATATCAAGTTAAAATTTAATAAAATGTTTTGCTTGTCTTGCAAAACACTTGCAAACCAAGTTACTTGTAATCCAAGGTTTTACTTTATTTCTTTATCTTGTACTGTTCTGAAGAACTGTATAATTAATAAACTTGGGGGTGGGGGAAGAAGACACAAATCTCTGTGGGTAGTATTTACAAGGTTGATCAAAAAGCAAACATATCCACACAGATTTGTGTAGTGTGCACCAATGTGGACAATCTGATTATTGACCCTTTAGAGAACAGACCCGATTTAAACACTTTCAAAATAGGTGTGTATTCACATTTTACGAGATCTATAAGGCCTTTGGCTTTTGTTGGTATAAGGGAGCTTACAGTTTAGCTGTAAGCTGATAACAGTGGCTGAGCGAACTCTTTATATCATAGTTACAGTGGGCTGGGGATGCAGGGGGGGGAGTTGGAATGTGAGGGTTGGTAATGGGAGCTAGAGGTTGGCAGGGATTGGTAGTTGGGGTGCTAGGACAGGAGGATTGGTTGTGAGGAAGGGTGAGGGGTGATTGGTGGAAGAATTGTGTGGGATTAAGGGTGAATTTGGCGGGTTAAATCAGTTTGGGAAGGGTGGTAGTGTGGGAAGAGGTGGGTAGGCAGGGTTAAATTTGTTCCCTTCTCGCCCTCCCAGTTTTTTGGGTGGTTTGGTTTTGGTGGGTGGTGGTTGGGTTGGTCGCAGCTTTTGCGGAAAATGTGTTATGGGGTGAATTGTGCACAGTGTGGCTTATGAAGTTATATATTTTATGTGCTTATTCTGCTCATGTGCGGAACCGCCATGGGTGGCCGGCATGATTCTGCGATACCGCGAGTCTTGCTGGGGGAAGTGGGGTTTCATGGAATGTGAAGAATTTGTTGAGCTGAGCTAATTCGACACCGATTAGCATCAAGGGGTTTGAGTTTTGTGAGTTGAGCTAGTTCAACACCGAATAGCTCCAAGGTTTATGGTTCTTAATCTACACTGAATTATTTATGTATAAAATGTTATGTTTTACAAATTCATTGATGGATAAGTTCAATAAAGCTGCCGCCCATGCTTTGCCATTACTAAGTGTTATGTGTCTTTATTCAGTGATGTAAGTATAAGGAGTGATGCGAATGCCAGTGTTATATTTTTTTTAAAAACCCAGACTTTCTTCATTTGACATCATCACCATATTGCTTTCTACCAGGATAGAGTCCTTTTCAGGTTGCTTATCCCATCTAATTTCTAGCACATTCTTCTTTGGCATAATTTCAATTTACATTCAAGACTGTTACACAATTGTGCATAAAAAATGTATCTCTTTGATGGTTACAATTGCATGTGACCCCTAGTCTTTCTGTGTCACAAAGGGAGTTGGTATTTATAGTACAACAGTTCTTAGGAGACCTCATTTGTTCTTATAATCACAGGTTCGTCATCCTGCAGATAACTGTGCTATCGTTTTATTGTTGAATTCCATAGACAGACTTATAGCTGCCGTTTAGCACCCTTGCCAGGGTAGGAAATGTTGTCTCATTTTTCTTAAAGTAAAATGCAGCCAACTGCTACACGACATTATAAATCTTTTCAATGGAGTCTCTTGCCACAATCTGTCCTCTGGCATAATGTGCTTGACTATCAGCTTCACAGAGCTCTTTCAGCTGTCATCCACAAATCTTCTCAATTCCCACGTGGTTCCCTTTGGTTAATGGCCCTCTAATAGTATTTTATGTGGCATTATGATTTGTTGGAAAGAAGCTAACTAAGCAATACATGACCTCACTCAGTATAGTTGACTATCTTTGATTTAAAGTGGCGATCCAACTTTTCTGCATTGGCCTGGTGCAATGATATTTTTAATATACCAATAAAATTGAGTTAGTGTGAAAGAAACAGTTTTGTGATTGTATCATACAATGTTAAAGTGACCAAACTGATAGAAAAGGTGATAGCAAAACCCAGAAAGATACTTAGGTGTATAGGGAGAGGAATGGCCAGCAGGACAAAAAGAAGAGTACCTCTACTGTAAATAAGTCTCTGGTGAGACCCTATTTAAAGTATGGTTCTGGAGATTGCTTGTGTTAGGTGCCATTGACTCATGTTCAAGTCCTAGCAACTTGATGAACATCGTCAAGTTTTTGTGGCAGAATACAGAAGTAGATTGAAGGGCTTTTCTTCTGCACAGTAAAAATTTGATGTCGTTGCTGTTGTCGCTTCAAACACGATCTTCTGCCTCAACCAAAAAAAGACTGTTAAACAGGCATATCTTAGAGCTTGATTTTCCCAGAGAGATTCACTTTCATAGGAGAAGCCTCAGGTGAAGGAAGAATGTTTATCATCTGTTCTTTTTCTTGTTTAGTCGAAAAGATAGTTAGATCCATTAAGAGATTTTGGTATATTTTGGCAACTTTGCCCTCCTATAAATGATTTTCTAGTAATAGCATATAAGAAAAGTAAAACCATAGGTGAATATTTTAATTTCCAACATTATTATAATATGTACATCAGGTTCTTAAGATAGATTTAATCATGTGCCATGTGGCCATTTCCAATGGTGCACGCAAACTATATCAGGCCATTATCGGATAGTTCCTTTGACCAATAAAAAGTTTTTTTGTGTGCATGCTGTTGTCAGCCTAGCATTGCTAGCAATCAGCATTTTTGGTTAGCCTAACCAATGTCAGCAAAGGCCTATGGGGGCTGTAACCAATGGTGAAAGTTCCTATGTTGTCTATATGATTCTGTGCCCATGTTCATTAATCTAATTAGGCCAAAGCAGTCAGCCTATAAAAGTATGTTTGATGGAATATAAATCTCGCTTGAAATAAGTGGACAGTGAACAGTTTTTAAATTCCCACCCAACCCTATCAGGAATGGATTACGCTGGTGTCATTACAATAAGGGTTGGTAAATTTTGGAATAATTTATGAAGTTATAAGGAATTTACTGTTACTACTATTTATTATTTCTATTGCGCTACCAGATGCATTCAGGGCTGTACATTAAACACACAATAAACAGACACATAGGACAAATGATGAATCTATATACAGTATGTTGAGGCTCATTACTATGCGGGTTATGGGAGTCGCAGTTGCGGGGAAGACCTGGGAAATTCCTCAAACAGTCTTCATTAAATAAATTATAAAAATTAAGAGCTAATTGGAATGATATGCTTATGTGTGAGACGGCCACAAGTGCAAGGGTGGCCTTGACAACTCTGCACCCGAAAAGGCACGAGTTTAAATAATAATTTATTGATGGATAAGCCCAGGCTGCTAGGTCATCACTAGCTGCACAAAAGAAAGGGTTGGGAAATCAAATTGAATACACTTGATAATAGCTAAAAGAGTTGTAAAGAAATATATTTTATTAGCTGTTAAATGATTTTGAATAAAGCTGCAGCAAAGTTTTATTCCACTTGATATAATAGTTTATTTGTGTAAGTGAGAATAGTCTAATCTAATCTAATGCTTGGATTTATATACCGAGACATCAGTCCAAGAAAGCTCGACTCGGTTTACAATAATTAACGTAACAAATAAAAAGCAATGCAAGTGCCTATGTTATGGGCCCTTTTACTAAAGAGGCAATGGAGATGTCAAATCCAACTGAATGGTCAGAGATCCTTTATTAGCAGTTTGTATCAAAGATTAAAAAACAAGCGAAATGCCCATCTCCATTGCCTCTTTTTGTTTGGATTGTGTTCATTTCAAGGCTTACATAGAAACATAGAACAGACGGCAGATAAGGGCCACAGCCCATCTAGTCTGCCCACCCCAATAACCCTCCCCTACCTTTCTCTGTGAAGAGATCCCACGTGACGATCCCATTTGGTCTTAAAATCAGGCACGCTGCTGGCCTCAATTACCTGTAGTGGAAGATTATTCCAGCGATCAGCCACCCTTTCGGTGAAGAAGTATTTCCTGGTGTCACCGTGTAATTTCCCGCCCCTGATTTTCCATGGATGCCCCTTTGTTGCCGTGGGGTTTTTGAAAAAGAAAATATCCTCTTCCACCTCGATACGACCCGTGAGATATTTGAACGTCTCGATCATGTCTCCCCTCTCTCTACATTCCTCGAGTGAGTATAGCTCGAGGAATGTAGAGAGAGGGGAGACATGATACCTTCTTTTCCCTTCCCTTTTACTAAAGAGCATTAGATTTTGCAGTTACTGTGCCTCAACATAGAAATTACCGTATTTTCACGCAAATAACACGCACCCGTATAAAACGCGCACACGTGTATAGCGCGCAGAAATTACGATGATAAGCACAAAAACTTTGGTATAACGCGCTCACGATTATACCGCGCATGCTGCCCGACTCTCCGTTCACCCCCCCTGACTTCCGTGCACTGCCCCGCCTCTCCGTGCGCTGTCCCGACTCTCCGTTCACCCCCCCCCTGACTTCCGTGCACTGCCCTGACTTTCCGTGCGCTGTCCCGACTCTCCGTTCACCCCCCCCTGACTTCCGTGCACTGCCCTGACTTTCCGTGCGCTGTCCCGACTCTCCGTTCACCCCCCCTGACTTCCGTGCACTGTCCCCCCTTGAAGGTCTGTCCCCATCCTGAAAGCCTGATGCCCCCCCCCCCCGACGTCCGATACATCCCTCCCCCCGAAGGACCGCCGACTCCCCAACAATATCGGGCCAGGAGGGAGCCCAAATCCTCCTGGCCACGGCGACCCCCTAACCCCACCCCGCACTACATTACGGGCAGGAGGGATCCCAGGCCCTCCTGCCCTCGACGCAAACCCCCCTCCCCCCAACGACCGCCCCCCCCAAGAACCTCCGACCGCCCCCCAGCTGACCCGCGATCCCCTGACGACCCCCACGACCCCCCCCACCCCCCTTCCCCGTACCTTTGGTAGTTGGGCCAGAAGGGAGCCCAAACCCTCCTGGCCACGGCGACCCCCTAACCCCACCCCGCACTACATTACGGGCAGGAGGGATCCCAGGCCCTCCTGCCCTCGACGCAAACCCCCCTCCTCCCCAACGACCGCCCCCCCCCAAGAACCTCCGACCGCCTCCCAGCCGACCCGCGATCCCCCTGGCGACCCCCACGACCCCCCCACCCCCCTTCCCCGTACCTTTGGTAGTTGGCCGGACAGACGGGAGCCAAACCCGCCTGTCCGGCAGGCAGCCAACGAAGGAATGAGGCCGGATTGGCCCATCCATCCTAAAGCTCCGCCTACTGGTGGGACCTAAGGCGCGTGGGCCAATCAGAATAGGCCCTGGAGCCTTAGGTCCCACCTGGGGGCGCGGCCTGAGGCACATGGTCGGGTTGGGCCCATGTGCCTCAGGCCGCGCCCCCAGGTGGGACCTAAGGCTCCAGGGCCTATTCTGATTGGCCCACGCGCCTTAGGTCCCACCAGTAGGCGGAGCTTTAGGATGGATGGGCCAATCCGGCCTCATTCCTTCGTTGGCTGCCTGCCGGACAGGCGGGTTTGGCTCCCGTCTGTCCGGCCAACTACCAAAGGTACGGGGAAGGGGGGTGGGGGGGTCGTGGGGGTCGCCAGGGGGATCGCGGGTCGGCTGGGAGGCGGTCGGAGGTTCTTGGGGGGGGCGGTCGTTGGGGGGGAGGGGGGTTTGCGTCGAGGGCAGGAGGGCCTGGGATCCCTCCTGCCCGTAATGTAGTGCGGGGTGGGGTTAGGGGGTCGCCGTGGCCAGGAGGGTTTGGGCTCCCTTCTGGCCCGATATTGTCGGGAAGTCGGCGGTCCTTCGGGGTGGGGGTGCGAGTGGTCCTGCCGGGGGGGGGGGATGTATCGGACGTCGGGAAGTCGGCCGGGCAAGAGGGCTTGGGCTCCCTCTTGCTCCGATCGTGGATGCGGGTGCGGGTGGGAGCGCGTGCGAGCGGTCGTTCGGGATGGGGGTGCGAGCGGTCCTGCTGGGGGGGTGAATCGGGCGTCGGGCGGGGGTGGGAACTATGTTTTAAAACTTTTGTATACCGCGCTCACGCATATAACGCGCGAGGGGTATGCGCGGTAGGTAAAAACGCGTATAACGCGCGCGTTATATGCGTGAAAATACGGTAATATGCATATGTGAAAAGCTAACATGGCAACTGTTAAGGGAGAGGGGCATATCCAGCATGCTATTTTCAGGTCCCACGTTAAAATGTCTATCAGCACACAATACTCTGGTCAAAATTAGTATACTTGCACTTAAAGCCTCTTATTTAAGAGGCAGTAAAAGGACACGTACTAAGGGCCTGATTCTATAAATGGCAACTAACTTGCAAGTGCAGTTAGGCATGGCTATCAGCTGCTAGTCGCTGTTTATAGAATCAAACCTAGTGATGCCTAAGCGTTCTTGGGCACCGGTAGACATTAAAATCTTTGGCATACTCCCATTTAGACCAGGGTTTTCCTAGCTTAAATGAGCATGCCTAAGTGAAACCACATCCAAAATCCACGCCATAACTGCTCCTAACCATGTAGGCGCCTCAGTGTAGATGCCTACCTAAAAGTGGTAGCCACCTACCGAGTTAGGTGCCTACCGGTTAATTACCATATTTTCACGCATATAACACGCGCGTTATACACGATTTTACAAACCGTGCATAACCTTGCGCGTTATACGCGTGAGTGCGTTGTATAAAATTTTTTTTACATCATTCCCCCCCCGACGTCCGATTCCCCCCGCAGGACCACTCGTACCACCACCCCGAAGGACCGCTCGCACGCACCCGCACCCCCACCCCGAAGGACCGCTCGCATACACTCCCACCCGCACCCGCACACCCACCCTGAAGAACCGCTCGCACCCCCACAGCCTCCCGACCCCCCCTGCCCCCATCATGTAGAAGCTCCTACCGTGTCCTGCTGCTTCCTCTTGGCGGTCCAGGCCCTTCTGTGAGCCCTACGCCTGACATCAGAGAAAGGGCGAGACCACCGGAAGAGGAAGCAGCGCAGGGCTTACAGAAGGGCCAGGACCACCAAGAGGAAGCAGCAGGACATGTTAGGAGCTTCTACATGATGGGGGCAGGGGGAGGTCGGGAGGCTGTGGGGGTGCGAGTGGTCCTTCAGGGTGGGTGTGCGGGTGGGAGTGCATGCGAGCGGTCCTTCGGGGTGGGGGTGCGGGTGCGTGCGAGCAGTCCTTCGGGGTGGGGGTGCGAGCGGTCCTGCGGGGGGGTGAATCGGACATCGGGGGGGCATCAGGCTTTCAGGGTGGGGACAGGACTTCAAGGGGGAGAGGAGAGTCGGGGCGGGTGAAAAGAGAGTCGGGGTGGCCAGAGGAGAGTCGGGGCGGGCGAAAGGAGAGTCGGGCGGCGACGGGAGAGTCGGGGCAGCATGCGCAGTATACGGGTGTGCGCAGTATACAAAATTTTTTTTACATATATTTAGGTTTCCCGCGCGCTATACCCGTGTGCGCGTTTTACACGGGTACGCGTTATCTACGTGAAAATACGGTAATTGCTTTAATCATTTATAATAATTTATCAACACTTGATTATTCCAGTTAAAAAATGTAGAGCCTACATTGCCTAGGTGCACTGATCTAGGCACCTAACTGTAGACGTCTTTTATAGAATTAGGGCCTGACTGCATATATTTGTTGGTTAATGAACACCCTGCCATACACTAATTGCAGGATGGTCTCTATACCCATTCTCTGCTTAGTTCTGACCCTAACACAAATCCCCTTAATGCATGAATTAGCACATGCTAAACATAAAAAAATCCCACAAAATCAGTTATGGGGTTTGTGCATTACCTATTTCAGTGCACTTTACCTTACTTTTTGGGGCAAATTCTATAAATGGCGTCCCAATTTTAGGCATGAGCAGGCATTCTACCATTGTCTAACCAGCCAATCAGGACACACATTTTTAGAAAAAAAACCTACCCAAGACAGGTGGCCTACACTGTAGGCATTTTTGAGGGTCTAGGGAAGTGCTTAGGAACAGCTAAACTCACCCAAGGCTGGGCTTGGGTGTGGTTTTGCCTAGAAGTGGCCTTGGGTGAGTTTAAGCAGCCTTAGGTAGCTCACTAGAGCTGTGACAGATGTCTGAAATGTAGGCCATTAAAATGCTGGTCTACATTTCAAATAGATGTAGCCATTGAGCTGATCACAACAAGGAAATCTCCCTACCGAGATCAGCTGAGAGGCTGCTGTTAGAACCCCCCTCAATAGATTTGGCCAGCAGGAGGGATACCTACTCCATCCCACCAGAACCCCCAAACCCACACGTGAACTTGACTGGCAGGAGGGATACCCACTCCTTCCCACCAGAACCCCTATACCCCCATCTGCAAAGCAAGCCAGGGATGCCTACTCCTCCTGCCTCAGAGCCACCACCTACCCACAAAGGACGCTCCAAACTCTAACCCCTCAACCTCCCCCCCAAGGCTCAACCTCCCACCCGCACCCCTAACTCTACACCCTGTACCTCTCAGTTAAATGTCCAGCTGGAGGGATGCTCGCACCCTTTGGCCGGCCAGTCCACCACTCCAAACTGGCGGGACTTCCCCTTCCTGGTGCATTCTGGGATGAACCAGGAAGGGTCCTAAGGCTCTGATTGGATCAGATGCCTAAGGCCCTAACCATAGGAGGGGCCTTAGGTACCTGGGTCAACTGGATTCTTAGGTCACTCTCACTACATTCCAGGATGCACTGGGAAGGAGGCCTAAGACTCTGTTTGGCCCAGGTGGCTACAGGAAGGAATGGGCATCCCTCCTGCCTGGCTTACCTCGGGGGCAAGGCACAGTGGTGGCTTCGGGGGGGGGGGGGGTGGCAGCTGCCAACCGAGTTTTGTCATGTGTTTTGTCAGGAGGGAGTGGAAATCCCTCCTGCCAGCCGAGTTTGCTTGGGGGTTTGGGGGTCCCTGCCACAGCTGCTCAGCTGATGGCAAGGGATCAGATACGATTCTCTAATTGGCGCCTGTGACATGGGTACCAGTTAAATAATTGGGCTGATTAGATGGGATTGGGCGTCTGTCCCTTATTGCAGACGCGATTCAGTATAGGATACCCATATGTGATTCTCAGCTACTTCTTATGCAGCTGCAGAAACCAGGGTCCTATACAGAATTTCTCCCTAATTGCCTAACACACAGTAAAAGGACTTCTAAATAAGCAATCTCTCATAGAGTGAGTTTCCTTTATCAACTTTCAAAAGATGAGTCAGCATGAGTAAAGGCTCCTTATCAGTGTGCAAAAAGTTTGCTTCCTCAACAGATGGCACAGTCAGCAAACATTTATTTTGCATCTTAACGATCAACTCCCAAAGTGGTGACAAAGTTGATTGTTATGGTTAAGTGGAACGAGAACATTCAAGTCCTTAACAGTTATCTACAAGGCTTTACACTGAAATATACAGTATAACAAACAAAAATATGTAGATTGCTGAGGACAGGAAAGTAATGATTTCAAAAAGTATAGCAAAATAACTGCTGAGTTTAGTAATCTGGACAAGTTACAAGTACTGCAACAATTATCATGGGTAAGGAGTTCTTTAATACATACTACATGGACCCTGAGGTCGTTAACATGCAATCATGGTGTTAATATGTGCTATTAATTTGCTCATTTTATTGCTTTAGATTCTGTACTTTGACTGATGATCTACTTTGTCTTATGTTGTGTCTGGTCTGGAATCTTTGAGCAAAAACATTTTTCATATAATATGATTATGACAGAAACAGTTTTTTTCTTGTGTGCTCATAAATTTTTGGAATGACCACAAAGATATAATTGAACAGAACGTTCTCTCAATGTGTACTTTAATCATTGCACACTTCAAACTGTGGCATATTCCAATGATCAAGTGTTCCATATAAATAATCAATAAAATGAACTTATCTTATACAATATAAGTGGAGTGGAGGAGTGGCCCACTAATTAGTGTAGTGGCCTAAGAACCCGGGCAACTGGGTTAAATTCCCACTGCAGCTCCTTGTGACTATGGGCAAGTCATTTAACCCTCTATTGCTCCACACAAAAATAAGTACCTATATATAAATATAAAGATCTTTGATTGTTTATTACCAATATATACACAGAAAATACCATTATCACTGAACCACTTGCACATAACCCTCATTCACTACAGCTCTTATTTTCTCAACTTCTCCTTTACCACCACCCTCTCCCACTTTCAGAAACTCCCAGTTGAATCTGTGGCATAGCTACAAATGGGCTCAGTGATGCACATTTGGAGCCTTCCCTGGCTCCTCAGGCTTTCTAACATAGTAACATAGTAAATGATAGCAGATAAGACCTGAACAGTCCATCTAGTCTGCCCAATAGTTACACACATTATAAATTCATAATGAAGTTAAATCTTTTTTCTTTGCTATTTCTAGACCATAGACTGAGTTTGAGTTTGAGCGGGTGCCCTCTTGTGGCCGAGGGTCCCTTGAGAAAGAAAATATAATCTTCCACTTCGACATGTCCCGTGAGGTACTTAAATGTTTAGATCATGTCTCCCCTCTCCCTACGTTCCTCGACAGTGTAGAGCTGCAATTTGTTCAGTCTCTCTTCATACAAGAGACCCTTGAGCCCCGAGATCATCCTGGTGGCCGTCCGCTGAACCGATTCAATTCTGTGCACCTCTTTACTGTAATATGGCCTCCAGAATTGCACACAGTACTCCAGATGAGGTCTCACCATGGCCCTGTACAACAGCATTATGACTTCAGGCTTTCGTCTGACGAAACTTCTATTGATACAACCCAATATCTGCCTTGCCTTAGATGAAGCTTTCTCCACTTGATTGGCAGTTTTCATGTCTGCACTGATGATTACTCCTAAATCTCGTTCTGCTGAAGTCCTAGTTAAAGTTTCTCCGTTCAAGAAGTACTTCCTGCATGGATTTCCGCTTCCGAGGTGCATGACCTTACATTTCTTAGCATTGAAGCCTAGCTGCCAGGTTGAGGACCAACTTTCCAATGTAAGCAGGTCCTGCGCCATATAATTCTGTAAACTGCATTCACTTACTATATTACTATATTACATAGTTTTTAAAACAGATCTAGCCCCAAACGTCTAAATGGTGCCCTGGACGTTTTGTGAAATGTTTTATTATCGCTGCAAAACATCCAAGTCATAAATCTACTCTCTGTTTTCTGTCTTTCAACCAGTTCTTAATCCATAAAAGGACATTACTACTTTGGGATTCCGGAACTTGAGGACCTAGTGGATGGCTGGTTAACCGTTAAGCTCCCTCTTCTAAACATCATTTTTAGACCCTAAAGTTACAATTTTTCTTAACTATCAAGATAAAATCTTAAACAATGGCTTCTAATAAGCAGAAGAACCTGGAAACACAAACAAAATCAGCAGGAAAAGTTAAGACTGAAAGAAGATCTATCTTTTCCTCTGCACCTAATGTGTAAATATGTATGTGTTAAACTGTCAAATGTATTTTCCATTTCACCACCTCTCTCTTCCCCCCCTTCCCCCACAATTGTTCAGTATAGGCTGTGGATGATATGTGAATTTTTAGGGAGAGGAACATGATCTCAAGCAGAGTGCCTAGTCTTTTGAGGATTAGGATGGTAAGCCAAATAAATTGATGAATTTATGTACTTCCTGATTAATAATATCTTGAGAATGAATAATGTTAAAATAGTTCTTAATATGTAGCAAATAGAGATCTTAATTTAAAAATAAGGTGAAACAGGTTTTCGATTATAAAATATCTAATTTACATTAATTTAAAAAGTGATTATTTTACAAATAAATTAAAGGGCATTCTTTTTTCAATTGTAAATGTACTTATGTTCTAAATTATGTTAAATACTGACAAGGGAAATTTATAAAGAGAATTCTTGGATATTTTAGACAATTGATTTGCTGTAATGAACATAATTAAATATTTAAGTTATATGTTTGTATGTGGAAATGTACTCCTACAAAATGATAGAAAGCTAGGTTTTACTAAAAAAGGGAGGGGAAAATATATATTTTAAATATGATTAATTTTTAAAGTATATAAGAAATAATAAGGTTGATGTAAGGGGAGGGATATGAAGGCCAGTCTGTTTTTATGTCTTCAAGTTGTCGCAATATAGAAAGGGAGGGTTTATGGGAGGGCATAGGGAAGGGTTTTGGGGATCTTAGAATTACAATATTTAATAGAGTAAGGGGTTTTAGGGATGTTACACAGAATGAATTAAGGGAAGATGGATATATATTGAACAATTTTAAGTATATTAAAACAAAGTATTTGATGTGGCTCAAGTGTACGGTAAGTAAATATCTTAATGGAGCTTAAATTATTCTTACTAAATGTTAATGGCCTCAACCATCCAAAAAAGAGAAAGAAAACACTTTTATTTTAAAAAAAACAAAACGTAGGTATATGTTACATCAAAGAGACTCACTTATCAGCTATGGAGTCTAAAAAATTAGAAGTGGGTTTGGGTTAAACATTGTTTTTATGCCCCAGCTGTAGGGAAAAAGGCAGGTGTAGCAATTTTAATTAATAAAAAATGTAATGTTTTATTTAAAATGATTAATGCAGATCCTTCAGGAAGATGGATACATGTAGACATGAGTATGGGAAATACCATGGCGCTTTTCAATATATACGCATCTAATTTGAATCAGATTGAATTTTTTAAATCTATACAACAGTTGTTACCACTGGCTGCTTCTAATTTATTTGTGACAGGGGATTTTAATGCTGTTATGGATCCTTTATTGGACAAAAAACCTAGTAGAATTATGAAATCATTAGGCTTGGATAATTTGGTACAAAATTGTGATTTGAAAGATATATGGCGAATATTTCATTTCAATATTCGGGAATTTTTGTTTTGCTCCCAAGTTCATAAATCTTTTTCAAGAATAGATTATATTTTTGTTTCAAATACCTTAGTTCAACAAGTATCACAAGCCTCCATAGATCCAATTATTTTGTCTGATCATGGAGGGGTCTGGATTAAAATTAAAATAAGTGATTATGATAATAGTAAACCTATATGGAGATTTGATAATACTTTGCTTGCAGAACCAAATTTTATTGAGAAAATTCAGTCAAAAATAAATGATTATTTTCAAATTAATAGTACTGAAGATATCTCTGTAGAAACTATTTGGGATGCTTTTAAGGCAACTATAAGAGATCAAATTATTTATTTTTTGGCTTATACTAAAACACAAATTAAAAAACAATTTTCAAGTTTAGAACAAGATATTAAGGTTTTAGAATCAAAATTGATTGAGAAATTGAAATACTCTACATTACAAGATCTCTTGAAAGCTAAGGGGAAATATAATGAGATTTCTTCTAAACTGATAAGGAAGGACTTATTTTCTCAGTAGGCAATGTATTATGGAAATTCAAATAAGGCGGGAAGATTATTGGCAAATTATCTAAAACCAAAAAAACGTAAAACAAAAATAGTGATGGTGAAAGATGAAACAGGGAATACTTATTCTCAAATTGGTTTAATTCTGGAACAATTTTTAAAATTTTATAAAGCCCTTTATTCTTCTGAGCCTTATTTAGGTAAAGTAAAGGAAGGATTAGAATTTTTGAATTTAATTAAGGGACCAAAAATTCCTGAGTATATAAAAGAAAGCTTAAAAAAGCCAATATCATTGGAAGAATTACAAACAGCATTGAAGTTCCTTAGAGCTGGGTCCGCTATAGGTGGTGATGGTTTCACAGTAGAGTTTTTTTTAAACATTTCAAATTACCTTGTTACCATATCTGTTACATTTGTATCAGGTACAACTAACTAATGGTTGCATAAAGGGTACTATGGCTGAATCAATTACTATAGTTTTACCAAAACCAAATAAAGATCCCACATTGGTTTCAAACTACAGGCCTATTTCCTTAATTAATGTGGATGGAAAACTTTTGGTTAAAACATTGGCTCTATGGTTGGCTAAGGCTCTCCCCTTTATTATTGGTATGCACCAGACTGGGTTTGTTGCTTAGAGACACTCTTCAAATAACACCAGATTGGCTATGCATATGTTAAATTTATCAAAAGACATTAAAGATCCAGATTTTTTAGTATTCTTGGATGCAGAGAAGGCTTTTGATTGAGTAGAGTGGACCTTCATGTACCAAGCAATGGATTGGTTTGGTATTGGTTCAGGATTTATTCAAATAATCCAAACATTGTATAGCTCCCCTATTGCTAGATTATATATTAATAATAATTTTTAGAAGGTTTTAGATTGCAAAGGGGGGTTAGACAAGGCTGTCCATTATCTCCTTTGCTTTTTGATATTGTATTAGAACCCTTATTATTAGCTACTCAGCAAGCAAAGGAGATACAGGGTATTCCTTGTAGAGATCAGAAATATAAGGTATCTGCTTATGCAGATGATATTTTGCTTTATTTGAGAAATCCTGAGACAACCATTCCATGCCTGCTAGAACTGATAGAGAAATTTGGAAGATTTTCAGGTTATAAAATAAATTGGAATAAATCAGAAGTTCTTCCACTCAATGTTTATTGTACAAAAGGTTTATTCAGTTCATTTCCCTTTATTTGGAAAGAGGAGGGAATAAAATATTTAGGTATTTGGATAAAAACCACACTGGAGGAAACAATAAAAATGAATGAAAAGTTTGTTACAGAAGGTTACAGAATTATGTGAGCAATGGAATCCTTTACATCTATCCTGGTGGGGGAGAGTCCAAACTATTAAAATGATGATTTCCCCTGTGGTTTGTTGCCAAATGGGTATGATGCCATTTTTTTCAGGGGTCTTTCTATAAAAATTAAATAATATTCTTGCAAAATTTATTTGGCTGGGTAGACATGCTAGGATTGCTTTAGTATCCCTACAAAAACCAATTACAGAGGGAGGGGTAAATTTTCCAAATTTTTATAGGTATCATCAGTCCTATATTATGCGCCAGGATATGTATTGGGTCCTCCCAGAACTCATGGAAAAGCTCCCAGATTGGCTGAGGTTAGAATGGCAGCTCCTGTTTCCTTTAAGGCTGTGTCATGTTCTTAGCATTAAAATGCCTAGGTTGTACAAAGAAAACAAAATATTAATAGATACATGAAAAACTATGCAATATGTTAATAATTTAACACCTATCCCAATACAAAAATCTACAAATCAAACTATATGGCTTAATTCCAAGATCAAAATAAGCGGATTTAAGGTCGTTTGGAAGCATTGGAGGAGTGTGTGGTGCAGTGGTTGGATCTACAGCCTCAGCACCCTGGGGTTGTGGGTTCAAATCCCGCGCTGCTCCTTGTGACCCTGGGCAAGTCACTTAATCCTCCATAGCCCCAGGTACGTTAGATAGATTGTGAGCCCACCGGGACAGAGAGGGAAAATGCTTGAGTACCTGATTGTAAAAACCGCTTAGATAACCTTGATAGGCGGTATATAAAATCCTAATAAACTTGAAACTTGAAACTTGGATAATAGCAGGAATACGTACTTCAGATGATGTTATATCTAATGGTAAACTGCTTAATTTTCACAGTTGCAACACAAATTTGGTCTTGATAAATCACAAAATTATAAATGGTTACAACTGAAACAGGCCATTCAGGCAGAGTTCCCTGAATGGAAAAATCTTAATAATCAATATAGTTTAGAGTTCTTATGCTTTCAGACGGACTTCCTCGGACACCAGGCTGCGCAGTGGTATAAATTAATATCTGGATTCATGAATAAAAAACCAAAGACAGGTCTTAGAGACATTTGGAGCATTGAGATTAAGCATAAAATTTCTGCTTTTCAATGGCCACGTATTTGGTCTTGGAGGATGAGATGTACAATGTCTGCATCTATGAGATAAACATGGCTCTTCTTGTTGCATAGAGCATTCTGGACCCCTGTTCGTTTAAAAAAATTAGATAGCTCTAAGTCTGATAGATGTTGGCATTGTCATCTTGAAGCAGGGACTTTAGACCATTTATTATTCTATTGTCCATTTATTATGGAATTTTGGGAAATCAATTTGGAGTCAAATAAATTGTTTATTAGAAAATCATGTGGCATTATCCTATGATACAATATTATTTGGCATGGAGATGAGAGCTAAGAGTCAAATATCCTCTACAAATAATAAATTATTGCTCATTTTGACAGGAGTTGCCATACAGCAAATAAAACTTAATTGGAAAAGGTGGAATAGATTGAACTTTAGTTTTTGGTGGAATCCAGTATGCCTCCCTCAAAGCAGAGCGGTTCCTTGCGTATTTTGTATTGCATAGCCGCCGTAGCTTGTCTTCCATCCACCTGCCCAGTCTATGAACACACTCCAAATGGACCTGGCCAGCGGGCAATGGCAGCTTTGTCTGCAACCAAGTCTCTAACGTGGACATAAGACGTGCATCAGTGTTTTGGGGAGGCTGATAAGACGAAGGTTGTCCCTTGGGGGGGGGGGGTTAAATTCACTTCATAAGATGCACCCTTATTTCCACCAAGTTTTTGGAAGAAAAAAGTGTGTCTTATGGAGCAAAAAATACAGTAGATTGTGTTAGAAAGCTGCGGTAGAGGTGTCTATTGTAAGCCAGTGAGGTAAATGCTCCAATGCTCATAGAATTCCTATGAGTGTCGGAGCATTTTCCTTCCTGGTCCATGGTAGAAACCTCTCCCACTGCTTTGTAAAAGGAGCCCTTAATTAAGATAAAAATGTACAGTGCTGTGTACGTCTAGCAGCACTATAAGAATGATATGTAGTAGTAGAAGTATAAAAAGTGGCTGTGATTATTGCTTTATTTTGTTGCTTTTGATGTGATGTGCCTTGCTTTTTCTGTTACCTTTATTTTCTGTGAAACTTCATATTTATTCTTGTTAAAATAGATTCGATAAATATAAAATTAAAACAATTTTTGCTCATTATGGGGTCCTTTTATTAAGCTGTGGTAAGCCGGGCCTGCTGAGCCATCCTGTGGTAATTTTGCCATGTGCGCGTGTTACCTGCATGCTAAAAAGAAAACTTGTATTTTGCACAGGGGCATGTCTAGTGGGCAGAGAGTAGGCGTGAGTATACAAATCATTCAGCGCATTGCCATTGCTGTGCGCTAACCAATTTAGCGTAGATTTAGCACATGAATCCTTACCACCTACAAAATAGGCAACAGTAGGAACTCAAACACTTGTGGCAAAAATCTGCAAATTGGCCATATTACTACTGTGGAAAAATGGCCTTAGCATGCAGGAAAAAGACTCACTTAAGTGAGTGCTAGGACCACTTTTTACTGCAGCCTAGTGAAAGAGCCCCTATATAATGTGTACCAATGCTCAAACAGCAGGCCCAAATACTCTAGCCCAGGGGTGTCCAATGTCGGTCCTCGAGGGCCGCAATCCAGTCGGGTTTTCAGGATTTCCCAATGAATATGCATTGAAAGCAGTGCATGCACATAGATCTCATGCATATTCATTGGGGAAATCCTGAAAACCCGACTGGATTGCGGCCCTCGAGGACCGACGTTGGACACCCCTGCTCTAGCCCTATTGCTTAAATAATGGGCATTATTTCTTGGAGTACCAGTAGACAGAAATATCAACTACAGTAAAACCTTGGATTGCAAGTAACTTGGTTTGCAAGTGTTTTGCAAGACAAGCAAAACATTTGATTACATTTTAACTTGATATACAAGCAATGTCTTGCAATACAGTATACACACATCACAACTGAGTCAATGGTTCTCTCTCTAACACTGCAGGAGTGTAGAGACTGTTCTAAATGAGCGATGTCTAGCAATATAAGTACGTATAGTATTTTGTATTAAAGTTCTTAGGTTGTGGAACGAATCGTCTGAGTTTCCATTATTTCCTATGGGGAAATTTGCTTTGATATAGAAGTGCTTTGGATTACAAGCAGGCTTCGGGAACAAATTATGCTCACAAACCAACGTTTGACTCTATACCTTAAGCTGCAACTGAAAAAGCTGTGAGTCAAATCCAAATAAATGCATAAATAAATAAAATATTGCTCAGTAGAGTGCTCTGTTTCTCAATAATATAAAATAATATTTATCAGTAGGTGACCTATTGTGAAATACTGCCCACTATTTGAGTAATAAGGTACACAATATTAGTGATAAGTTTCACTGTGCAGTAATATGTAATCATGCACAGTATCTATGACCCGCTCCCCCCCCAATGTAAAATCCTCTATGATATGGGAACTAAAAAAGAAAAATGTTAGCCTCTACATCCTTACCAGATACTCAGTATTCATGCTCTGACAGAACCTGCTCATGGGATGGGAAAATTACTACCAGCCTTATCCCAGATGCAGAATTATCCAGCAAATGATTAATCATGGGGATTATGTAATTACATAACAAGAAAATTAAAAAAAATGAAAATAAAAGTTAACATTCTGAAGGGAAAACTGATGAAAAATTCCCCCTGCTGCTCACAATAATATCTAGACCCAAATAAACTTAACTTGCTTAGTATTCAATAATAATTGCTCTCAGTAGTGTAAGTGCAGGCAATTAGTTTCTGGGTCCTTTTAATTCCAATTTCTTGATCCAGTCTTTCAGCCTATCTGGTGACTCAAACTGCAAATTAACCCCAATGAAATTCATCCTATGGCTGGTGACTGAAAAGGGAGGCATCATTGCTCACTTGGATTTTTGAGGAATAATCTTTGAGGTTGGGGAGAATGTGGTGCAGTGGTTAAAGATTCAGTCTCAGCACCCTGAGGTTGTGACCCACTCTGCTCCTTGTGACCCTGGCAAGTCACTTCCCCCCTTCCCCCCAATGCCCAGGTACATTAGAAAGATTGTGAGCCCACCAGGACAGACAGGGAAACATGTTCAAGTACCTGCATGAATTCATGTAAACCTATATGAGCTCCCCTGGAAAATAGTATAGAAACTGAAAAAAATTTTGGAATAAAAACATTGTCACCTTTATGTCCCAGAATTTTTTTACTCTCATTACTGTGTGAGGACTTCTGTTTAGTAATCACAGTTTATCATTCAGGTAATTGAAACCCTTGTGGTGCCCCCTAGGCTTCAGCACTGCGCTGTTCTGGAGCAACAGCAAGTCTAATGTTGGTCACAGCTCCGGGTGGCAAAGGAAATCTCCCCGAGGACAGAGCACACTTCCACCAAATAGCACCGCAAGAGTTCGCTAACCTAGCAAAAATTCCTGAGTGTGAGTGGATCCCAGTGAACACCTGGCAACAAGAGATACTTTCACAACTTTTCAGCTTTAAAAGTGAGGTAAATTTGTATTGCATAAAAAAATGTTCAGTTAAAAGCACTACTGCAGTTTCTTTCAAGTTACTGTGCAACTCCTAATAAAAAAGTGCTTTCTAATTAAAATAACTGGAATTATTCAAAGTGCAAAAGGTATAGTAAAACCAACTTCGCAAGGGTTTCAGTTTAATATAAAGTGCTTATTGGCGATATTCCTTATCAAATAAGTATGTAAGTCTTTAACTTCTATTTTGTCTTTCACTTTAACCAAAAGTAAAATTCTCAATTAAACGTTCTTTTTGTTTTCTTTCTCAGGTCACTATGGGGTCCTTTTACTAAGGTGTGCTAGCCATTTTAGCATGGGGAGGGTGGGGTGGGGTGTGTTTGGGGGTATTCCAGCAGGAGGAATGGGTACCCTCCTGCCGGTGATCTTCAGGGAGTGGTGGGGTGTGTTCCAGGTTGTAGGGATGTGAGTTAGAAAACATCATGTACTACCCTGAAAAGAAGTGTAATAAAATTGAAACGTTTTCATCATGTTGATGCAGGCTAAGTTAACGGCGTTCTGTCAATTCTGCATTTTCTATAACTCCCTTTATTCCACTTGTCTAGCCTGACATGACCTTCAGAAATAAAAGACAAGCACAGCTTTATTATATCTATGGGGGAGTAATGGAGAAAAACTACTGCACAATTGTAAGAGACAGAAGGAAATACAGTTCCTTGTAGAAGTCTCACATCTTGTGTATTTTTTCACATTCACATTTCACATTCTTCTGTCTAAAAAAATACAGTTCAAAATGCACCAAAGTAGAAGTTCATTTCATTAATCTACACAACATATTTTTCACTTGCAACATAAAAGAACAATTATAGGAATCTGCACAAGATGGCTTGAAAATAATCTCCCTCTTGAGAATGCAGAGGATTCATGAAAAAATACACAGATCTGTTTCACAGATATATTCTACCAATACAGTTTAAATCTAAAACAATTTAGGGGGGAATTTATCAAGGGTGCTAACCAATTTGGCATGCGCTAATCATGTTAGCACACACTAAACACTAAGGCCCAGATTCTAGAACCAACACCAATTTTCTAGGCCCCAGTAGGTGCCCAAGCTCAGTAAGAAATGCCATTTATTTATTTTTATTTTTAACATTTCTATTCCACTTTAACCTAAGTGGATTACAATTTATGTAAAATACATTGTCTTAAGGCACTTAGAAACTGAAACTCCCTCTCTGTTCCAAATGGGCTCACATTCTAAGCTAAAGTGCCAAGAAAAATAAGGAACATGAAAAAGTATTATATGTATATACATATCCATCAAAAATAAAATAGAAATTAAGGCAGTAAAATTATATAGAGCTTAAGAGAATTTAATAGAAATAAAAACAGACTAAAATAAAATAAGTAAAACTAATAAAATAAAATAAAGTCCAGTCAATGACAATCCAAACAAATCCCAAATGCACCGAATGGACGAGGGCTGGTTTAGGCAAATCTTCACTTGCTTCACATGCACCTGCCAGAGGAGGAGAAGTTGATGGCTGTGTCCTGAAGCAGCTGAAGACAAGAACCTCCTCCAGCAGTCCGAGATAGGAGTGCGAGTCCACTGAGGCAGAAGAGGGCCAGAGGCCAAGGAGGGGCCCAACAGCTTAAGACAACTGTCCGAGAAGAGAAAAGCAAGCCACGGGAGGTCCCCCGATGGTGGCATCAACTCACTACATGTCATTCCATTGGCACCAACAAGCCACATAGACTCCGGCAACCGTCCTTGGTCCCTGACTGCCGGGAAACAGCACACAACCATCTCCGGTCCATGGAGGGAGGGACCCGGTGGTAAACCGTCAGGTGCATCGCAGCTCCATCAGCATAAGAGGAAACCACGCCAAAATCGGAGCTCTGCTGCTGCTGGATGAAGAAAAGCTGTAGGCCCCACAGCCAGCCTCCCTCGACAGGGCCAAAATCCCTGAATGCAGCAAGTAAGAGACCCATGACTGTTGGGCCAGAGCCAACATTCAAACAGGAGGGATAGGTAAATAAAATAAAAATAGCAACTTTAAGCTCCAAATAAATAAAAACCAGGTTGAAAACTAGGAAGGCAAAATAAGTAAATAACAACTGAACAAAAAAAATGTAAAAATAAAACAAAATAAACAAAAATAAGACAAATAGGAAAAGGAGGCACCACAACCTACAATCTAGCCAGGCGCCATCTTGAAAAAAATGTTTTTAACTGAGTTTCAAGGCGTCTACCAATACCTAAAAAATCGGCACCGGAATCGCGCCTCTGTAGGTGCTTTAGGCTGCTGAATGCTCTTGTAGGTGTGACTAAAGCTGGAAATGGCATTAGATGGCCTAAAGTACCTACAAAAGGTGCAAGTCACATCAAAGGTAGGTGCCAGAAATGTAGGCCTGGAAAATTCTGACCTACATTTCTGACATCTACCTTTGCTAGAGGCACGATTCTGTACCCAGTGCCATCAAGTGATTGACACATGATTGGTGGCTCTTTTAAGGTGGCTGCTGACAATGAGCTAGATTCACTAAGCAAACTGATCATGTACCAATAGGTTTGTGATCACTTTCCGACTACGGCTCGATTCACTAACCTACCTCCAGACCCCATCTGAACCCGATCCAATCTGCGCATGCAAATGAGTAGAAAGGCATGTAAATTTCTTAAGGCATCGAGTCATGAAACCATTTTGTCCAAACCGACTGGCCTTTCTGATCCAAAAAGTTTTGACTGTTGAGGACCAGTCTCTTTGCATCCTCGCCAACTATCTCTGCCTAGCAACTGCCGCATGCATGTTAAGAACCCCATTAAAAATATATATCTACCCCGCAAAAAATCCAAAACATATCTAAACTTTAAATATATGTAAACTTTCATGTACATAAGAGTTAGAAATATTTTTTTGATTTTTTTGGAATGTGCATAGTGAGCGCGGGAGTGAATCTCGGATTTGTAATGCGCATGGTGAGAAAATCACGGATTAACCATGTGCTTTCCTTGTGCTTTGTACATTTCATATATCAATGCCAAATTTTTATATAAATTAAAAATAACTTTTAAGGGCCAGCTATCCCTCCCCCACTTCCTTCCAGCTGGATTGTCATGTGCATTGGCATCACGGGGTCGCTTTTAGTTGCTTCGTGCACAGCCTCCTGCATGATCCCAGCGCATTCAACTGCTTTAAACTGTTGTGCCTTCTAGCAACTTATTTTTTTTCCTGAGAGAAATGGCTGGCGCCCGTCAGCTACGCTATCTGCTTCTTTTGGAACACGAGTATGCCGAGGAAGATGAGGCTACAGCTAGAGAAACGAGAAGGTGAGCACATTTTTTACTTTGTAATAGGCGCATTCGGAACCCGCCAATGATGTCCGCAATTAAACCCCACCCCATTTCTACGCAGTGAAGTCCTAAAGAGCTAGCGCATGCGTTATATGCTTCAAAACCAACAAGGCGAAGAGATCATAAGTGGAGATTGAGAAGAAAAACTGGCGCATATAGAGATAAGCCAGGAGGATGTCCTCCAGCAGATAGATAAACTGAAAAGCAACAAATCGCCGGGCCCAGACAGAAACCACCCAAGGATTCTAAAAGAGCTAAGAAACGAAATAGCGGAAACACTCCAACAAATTTGTGACCTATCCTTGAAAACTGGGGAGATCCCAGAGGACTGGAAAATAGCTAACGTCACACCTATTTTTAAAAAGGGATCAAGGGGTGACCCTGGGAACTACAGGCCGGTAAGCTTGACTTCAGTTCCGGGCAAGATGATGGAAGCACTGATAAAGGACAGCATCTATGAGCACATAGAAACAAACGGACAACTGAAAGCGAGCCAACATGGCTTCTGCAAGCGAAGGTCGTGCCAAACAAACTTACTGCACTTCTTTGAAGGAATAAGCAGCCAGATGGATAAAGGGGAACCCATAGACATCATTTACCTCGACTTCCAAAAAGCCTTTGACAAGGTACCCCTTGAGCGACTACTTAGGAAGCTGCGTAACCACGGGGTGGAAGGGGACGTATACAGATGGATTAAACACTGGTTGGCAGGCAGAAAACAAAGGGTTGGGGTGAAGGGCCAATACTCGGACTGGCGGAGGGTCACGAGCGGTGTTCCGCAGGGGTTGGTGCTCGGACCACTGCTGTTCAATGTATTTATAAACGACCTGGAAACGGGGCCGAAGTGTGAAGTTATAAAATTTGCGGATGACACTAAACTCTGCAGCAGGGTTAGAACCGCTGAGGAATGTGAAGACCTACAAAGGGACCTAAACAAACTGGAAGAGTGGGCAAATAAATGGCAAATGTGATTTAATATAGAGAAATGCAAGGTCATGCATATAGGGAAAAAGAACCCGATGTTCAGCTACAAAATGGGGGCATCGGTGCTAGGGGAAAGCAACCTTGAAAAGGACTTGGGTGTGCTAGTGGATACAACAATGAAATCAACGGCACAATGTGCAGCAGCCTCAAAGAAAGCAAATAGAATGTTGGGTATTATTAAGAAGAGTATCACAACCAGGACGAAAGAAGTCATCATGCCGCTGTATCGGGCGATGGTACGCCCGCACCTGGAGTACTGTGTCCAGTATTGGTCGCTGTACCTCAAGAAGGACATGGCGATGCTTGAGAGGGTCCAGAGAAGAACGACGAAAATGATAAAAGGTATGGAAAACCTTCCATACGAAGACAGGTTAGAAAGGCTGGGGCTCTTCTCCCTGGAAAAGCGGAGACTCAGAGGAGACATGATAGTGACTTTCAAGATCATGAAAGGCATCGAGAAGGTAGACAGGGACAGATTCTTCAGACTATTGGGGACCACAAGTACAAGGGGCACTCGGAGAAGCTGAACCAATGCTAGGAAATTATTTTTCACTCAGAGGGTGGTGAACACCTGGAACGCGCTGCCGGAGGTTGTGATAGGACAGAGTACACTACGGGGTTTTAAAGAAGGATTGGATAAATTCCTGAAAGATAGGGGGATTGAGGGATACAGATAGAGGTAGAGATGGGATATAGAGAGAGTATAGATAGAGACCAAGGGGGATTTAAGGGTTCAGACAAAGATCACCGTACAGGTCATGGGCCTGATGGGCCGCCGTGGGTGCGGACTGCTGGGCGCGATGGACCTCTGGTCTGACCCAGCAGAGGCAACTTCTTATGTTCTTATGTTCTTAATTTTTTAGTTTATATTTTCTAGCCCTCATCTCTTTATAGAACAGGGAGGTAGTTTGCCCCTGAACAGAGCCTAAATTATACATTGTTTCTAATTTAGAAACACGGGGGCTATCCATTAGGGGCCTAAACACAGGCAGAATACAAGATTAAAGTTGTAACCAATGTAAGCACTATGAACTAGGTATGTTATATTTCTCCATAAGATAGTAAAAAGACAAGAGGGAGCCATTAGAGCAAACATGTTCTGGCCTCCAAATGCCTTTTTGCTGCCAAGATGGCCAAGAAGTAATTATTTTATTAACAATTTAGAATTATACTATAAAGGAGTGCTCAAAGAAACCGAGGGCCTGATTCTATAAAAAGTGCTGTAATTGAGGCCACCTAGTGACACCTAACTAAAATCTGCACCTAATCTAAATTCAATCAATTAGCTTAAATGATGTGGTAATTGACCATACCACCGAAGTTAATTGAATAATTGATTCAAAATATTTAAAGTTAGGTGTGGAATGCCACAAAGCACCTAGCAATGTCTAAGTGGAGATGCCTTCTGATGCCTAACAATGCCTACCTGAAAATTAGGCATGGTTAGGGGCGGTGAATAGGCATGGTTGACTTAGGCATCACTAGGTGTATGAGTTAGATGGTAAATTAGGCTAGGAAAAACCTTGCCTAATATACTGGCGCTTATCTCTAGGATGCCTAATGATGCCTAAGCATGCCTAGGCATCACTAGGCAGGATTCTATAAACAGCACCTAGCAGTTGATTGACAACCGTGCTGAGCAGCGTTTACATTAGACGCCATTTATAGAATCAGGCCCTGATTTGCTAGTTGTAATTGTTGAATCAAGAACATGTAAAGCATACATAACAGAGTGAAGAACATCTGTCTACATTGATGGGAATAATGGATTTAGATACTAAGGGTAAATATTTTAGAGGTACTGGATGTACTAAATCCCTCTCAATTATTATTATTATTATTTTTTAAATTCTTTATTCATTTTTACAACTTATAACAAGTGTAATCGGAAATAACATTTAAACTTACAAACATCACTTGAATTTCTGTTACAATCATTTTAAATTAATGAAATTTATCCCCCCTCCCACCCTTACCATATCATATGTAATAACGTATATCATATAACATATTCTTTTCTACTAATCCAAACAATTAATATAAGATCAGAAACCCCCCCCACCCTCCCCCTCTCATTTTCAATTGTGTAATTAAGGATCATTGAGAAAAGAGTCAGAGCAGTTAAACCATTCAGTTCAGTATCTAAGAATAGTAGTCAGATGATATAAATAAAAATCAGAGAAACAAACCCCCCATTAGCTTAAGAGGCCTCTAGTTTATTTAGGGTGATACGAGAAGCTAAAAAAGAAGCTACTGGAAAGGAATGTAAAAAATATATATATACTGGACAGAGAAAATCAGAGCAGCAGAGGGAGATAAGGGAAGCAGAAGAGAGAGAAAATCAAGCTAATGCTTGCTGGTGGACAGACTTAAAGTATGTCTGACACCCATAGACCAGGTGTGGTGAAAGCCTGACTTTTCTTGTACCTTAATAACGAATCACCTTAGATATTAGTAGAAAGAAAGGAGATTCATCAAAGGGCACTATTGCGTTAGCATGCGCTAATGATTAGCAAACACTAAGCAGTAAAGATGCCCATGAGAATATAATTTGCATCTTTAGCTAATCATTTGTACGCACTAACATAATTAATGCATGCTAATATGGGAGCACCCTTTGATAAATTCCCCCTACATTTTATTCAGAAAAAAAGCCTCAAATTTGAACCAGAAATCCAGATTCCAAGGTCAAAAAATGTGTCAGTTTGTTAAGCAAGTTAGTACTTTCATGAAGGAATAATACAAAGGAGAGAAGCAATTGAAAGTGATATGTGCACTTTGTAACATCTTCTCCACAACTAACCACTTAATAGTTCAGCATTTTTTAATAGAAGCCTGTAGATAGGTGAAATTTGAAAGCAGAAGGAAATAAAGAGATATGTTAAAATAATAGCTGGTTCAGAAAAATTAAATTCTCAGGGGTAATTTTATAAAGCTTTTTTTCATGTGTAAAGTCTATTTTACATACAGAAAAGAGCTTTTAGAAAATTGTGAAATGACATATGAATGTAAAAAGTAGACCAGAGAAAGTGTTTTTTGCAATATTGTGTACTTGATGTAAGATGAAAAATGAATAAAGAATTTGGAAAAAAAAAAAGTGTTTTAAACACGTTTATATTTGGCAATGCTCATTCTTAATGGATTATAACAAGCATATATTTACAATACAAAAAAAAAAATAGACATGACAAATATAAAAATAGTAGATGAGTACATTTTAACATATTTCAGTACTAATAAATGATCATAAGTATCTGCAAATAATAACCCTCTTTTACAAAGTAATTTAGCACGAGCCGTGGCAGTAGCAGCTTTGAAGCCCATAGGGATTTAGGTTTGGGGCCATTGCTGCATGGCCAGTTAAATCGTTTTGAATATCAGCCAGTTAGATGTTTTTGCAGCAAAACCATTAAAACTGGAATTTTACATAAAGCCAGGGCAAAATGTTTAAGCCATGAAAACAACTGGGGCCACAGGAAGTAAGTTTAAGTAAAGAGTGTTATGGAGGCATATCATGGTCAGTACGGCATTCTCTAAGTCTATCCCAATTCCAGAAAGCATATTGATGCACAGTAAATGCAAGATCTATGGCAGGACTTAGACTGCCTTTGAATCATGAATGAATGCTGCCACAGCATATTAATATGACTGCTTGTATCGGTGCTGACTACCCCTAGGTCTGTCATCTATGACTAATGTGACCATTTATTTTTTTCATCAAAACGGAACATCTATTAATTGTCAGTCCCACCCTAGCCCCGCCCCAATCCCACCCCCAATTTATTCCATTCATTTTTCATGTACACATAATATCTTATTAATTCATAATGATAACCATAAAATTAAAAAAAACACACAAAGCACACTATACACAGAGAAAATGTTAATCATGATTTTTTGGGGGGAGTTTTCAAAGATGTCAAGTCAGATGACTTTAAAATATGCAATGTCACCTCAGTAACTATAGAAAAATAGACAAATATAGTGCAAAAGATAGACAGCAGATATAAATTCTCAAAACTGACACATTTTGATCACTAAATTGAAAATAAAATCGTTTTTCCTACCTTTGGTGATTTATTGAGTCTCTGGTTCATTTCCTTCTGACTGTGCATCCTTTCTTTCATTTTTTTTCTTTCTTTCTGCACTCAGGCCCAACAGTTGTCCCTTTCTATTCCCTCCCCCCTTCCTTCCTATGTCCTTAGTGCCCCCCAGTGCCTCCTTCCTATGTCTTTAGTGCCCTTTCCTGTGTCCATAGTGCCCCCAGTGCCTACTTCCTATGTCCTTAGTGCCCTCGGTGCCACCTTACTATGTCCTTAGTGCCCCTTCCCATGTCCTTAATGCCTCCTTACTATGTCCGTGGAGGGGCATAATCGAAAGGAGCGTCTAAGTCTGTTTTCGTCTAAGTCGCAAATCGTCCAAAGTAAAAAAAAAAGCCTAGGACATATTTTTGAAAAATGCATCCAAAATTTTTTTTGTTTCGAAAATCGTCTAACTATATGTCCTGCCAATCTGATCATCCAAGTAGCTAAATTGTCCATCTTTATACCACATTTTCGTCCAACTTTCCGTCCAAGTCCAAAATACCTAGAACACACCCAAACTGTTTTTTATTAATCACATGATGTTTGAAATTTCTCAATCTGATTGGACAGCCTGAACTTAGCAGCCCAATGGCCACTCTACTGCTTTATTTGCAAAACGTCATCAAGAAGCTGATTTGAAGTTTGTGGTTTTAAAACAATTTCACAATACTCATGATGGTAATGTCTCCTGGCAGCTGATTAATTGTGAACAGAGGTTTAGTTTTTCCTGGGACACAGTAACCCTCAAAGGCTTGAATAAAGAAGTAGAGTGGCCATTGGGCTGCTAAGTTCAGGCTGTCCAATCAGATTGAGAAATTTCAAACATCATGTGATTAAAAAAGAACAGTTCGGGCATGTCCACACTAAATTGTGAATGTTTGCAAGCAGGGGAGCCGCTATGAAGTCTTGAGAAGGACTCGTATCCAATGTGTGTCTGTTTACAGTTTTGAGAGATTTTTTAGGTATTTATGACATGTGTGAGTTTTGATTGTTTACTGATATAATGCTGCTTCTTTCAGAGTGCTGAGTTAATCTTCCTCTAGAAAAAGCCAAAGAGGGGAAACACGTATTGTGTTACCAAGGAATTGGACTACACATACTGTGTCGAGGAAGTGAGGAAGTTGAAGGATTAACAGAATATTATATGGATTTTTATCTCATGGATTGGTTGGATTGTGACTTTTTTGTATTTTTTGATTTTTGTTTTTCGTGTGGGGATTTTTGAATGGTTGGGAACACTGAACACTGATTGGACTTGAAACAGAAGCTGGGGCTCCTTAACAACAAAGCACACCAGCTGAGATAAGTATTCCTCTACTTATATACTTATATAAATTTACAGCTTCAGTTTTATCTTTTTGAAATCTTTAAACGTTATAGTGGTAGGAAGGGAGGAGTGCCATGATGGATTTAAGCCAGAACTGGTAGAGTCCCATGCTCTTCATGCCTTGAAGTTCTGAATGGCTTTCACTGAGCACTATCATTGAATATTTATACTCTTAATATATTTTATTACGACATTAGATTTTCTTTTTTGTAGAAGATGTATAAAACTAACCCATTTGGAGAAATTGTCACCTTGCTGAACATGAGCTGCTCTTTTGGAGCCATTACTAATCTCTCTATATAGGTACTGGTAGAGACTGCAAGCTGTACTTTTAAATATACATCTGGTTTGGAAGGCTATAAACATTGCTAATTTATATGTTGAGGTTTCTGAAATTGGTGGCAGGTGAAAATGTTTAGTGTCGCAAAATGTTTATGCCTACTATCTTATAAAGTAACTACTAGATATTTAAGCAAATTACCAGCAGGTGTAATCTTTTTCTCAGTGTAAAACATCTATGCTTAAAAAACACAATTACGAGGCAAGGATCTGCCACAGAATACACAAATAAAAAACAACAAGTAGCAGATCAGCTTTTGTGAGCATGAAATGCTGCCAGTTTAAATAAAGATACTCTGATTTGCTTTGTGGATTAGAAGTGCTGACTGGCAGGGGTTGTGTTTGTCTATCACCTGCAGTTACTACCACTGACATAGCCTGATGTGACAATATTTGGTGCTTGAAATTAATAAATTGAATTTCTTCATTTGGGACTGGGGTGTGTGTGTGTGTGTGTGTAGTAACTGGAAAAGGTTATGAATAAATACAGTTGTAACATTGTACATATGACCTGTATGATACCTATTCCATGGGTTTTCTCAGAAGATATACTGACCCCCAATACCCTGGCCAATGAAGCATACCTAACAATCTTATGATGTAGTCTGATTTCTTGTCAGAGGAATCACTCTCTCTCCTGGCCTCTATCTTCCACTTACATGTGAGGGTCCAGTAGAGGGTCCAGTATGTATATACTGTAGTTGTGAGCCCCAAAGGCACAGGGCTGGTCATGTCTTTGCTGGGAGGTTTGGTATATGTGCAGCACAGAAATAGACATTTACCACTACAACCAGGGACTCTACATCATGTATTAAACTGTTTGCACCATATCCGGTATAAGACGTCTAGGATTAAACATCTTGCATCTGCGGGCAGCACTATAGGTTTTATACCTGATACAAGATGGATAGCGCTAAACATTTTGTACTCTGGACAAACACCATATATTTGGGGCCACCACGCAGGTGAGACTAACAGTCTCATACTCAGACAACGGAAGATCACCAGTGATCTTTCATGGTCCACAGCGATACTGGAAATCCAATGTCAGTGCTGAAAGAAACAGCAAAATATGCAGTGAAGTCAATAGGTTCTGAGGGCGGTATCCTGGATGCAAGTGTGTGAACCGGGTAAAACACCCTAAACTAATATACATAAGACACCAAAATGAAAAGGTGAAACGGGATATCCTCAGTGTGAGGTAATAGCGAGGGGAGGAAAACCTCCAGCACTAAACACAAGGCAGCGGCGGGAAGCCCCTACCTGCACACCATCACTGGATATCTCTCGTGTGCCTAATATAAAAGTGAATACTGGTGCAGTGAATAAACACAATAGTTAATAAATAAATTTCAGTCAAACACCGACAGATCAAAATACCACTCTAAGAACCCCCCCAGCCAACTCCAAAAAGATAAAACTTAGCTTGAATTGACAAATAGATGAAATCCTTCAGATAACACGTCCAAAAGCAAATTGAGTGACTTGTTCATCAAGCTGGGTTCAACCAAGCCCGGTTTCGGTGACAAGGTGTCCCTTCATCAGGAGCCCATAGTTGAAATGCTGGCAACATCAAGAGCATGAAGGACGGCAATCCAAGCTGGCTGGAAGGAGGGCGGAGCTGCCAGAGGGAAGCGCACGCCAAGCTTTAAAGCCATACAGGAAATACGTCAAAATACTACAGCCAATAGTAGGACAGAAGCAAAATTACTATAGGATGGTATTCCACTCGATACAGTCATTTAATCCATCTGGTTGAACAGTATGTAGGTGAAAGATCCAAAACTGCTCTCTTAACTGAATATGAGACATTCTGTCGCCCTTATAATTCTCATCTATCTGTTCTAACACGAACCAGGTAAGATCGTCAAACCCATGATGTTTTTCAAGGCAATGCGGGACTAACGGAGCAGAAACAGAGTTGGTATTGAGCCTGCTCTTATGTTCTGTTAATCTGGTCCTAATTTTCCTGCTGGTGCGTCCAACATAAATGAGCTGGCAGGGGCAAAGAATGACATAGATGACCCATTGAGAGTCACAGGTTGTCTGTTGTCTCAAATTGTAAACACGCTGGGTTTGAGGGTGTTGCCAGTTGACAATGGAAAGGGTATCGTGGCACATATTACAATGGCCACAAGCTGTATGACCCCCCAAGCTTGAGGCCCGCTGAGATGTCAAGGGGGTTAAAAGATTGCTTAAGTTCTTAGGAGAGAGTAAGCAATCCTGGGGGGGCACTATAGTTTGTTCAGGACAGCAGAGTTTAGATCTGCATAAAGGGAGTTGTAATAATCCAGCTGGGATAGTATAAGCTTTCTTGTTAGCACGGCAAAGTGGTGCTCTTGAAAAAAAGGGTCTGATGAGTCTTAGGGCTCCTTTTATGAAGGTGGACTAGCGTTTTTAGCGCACGCACCGGATTAGCGCACGCTCTAGCGAGCGCTAGTCGAAAAACTACTGCCTGCTCAAGAGGAGGTGGTAGCAGCTAGCGCACGTGGCATTTTAGCGCGCGCTATTCCGCACGTTAAGGCCCTAACGCTCCTTCATAAAAGGAGCCCTTAGTCTTCTCATATTGTATAAGGTTTTCTTCCTTAGATTTGATATTTGAGATTCATATGATAGGGTGGGGTTGAGAATGACTCCTCCTACCTTGGATGACTTATTGATATCCAGCGTGGATGCTAAGGTTAGAGTTACAGCGTTACGAACCATGTGTACAGTGTTATGAAACCACAGAATTTCGGTTTTGTCCATGTTTAGTTTGTTTGTCGGATATTATCAGCGTTGTGTTATTAGAGTCACAGCTAATTGGGATAAGTAGAAGAATGTAATCTGCATATGAAAATATGCATTCCTTGTTGCATTCAAATATGATTTATTAAAAATGTACAAATTCAGTCAGAAATACTTATATTTGATATGAATTATGATGCTGACATGCATCTCTTAATGTAAAAGGGAATTTATAATAAAATTAAACGGGAAAAGGTAATCAATTATCTTCTTACATTTTCACCAGGTATTATGATGTTAAAGGAAACACATCTAAATGAAGCTGAATCCCTAAAATTTAATTACAAAATGGTTATATCCTGTAATATATTCTACAGCAGCAAAAATTAAAAATGGAATTGCAATACTACCAAAAAAAAAGACCAGATATTTCTCTCCTTTCACAATCCAATGACATGGAAGGTAGATGGGTCAACATTACAATCTCTTTTGGCATAGAAAAACTGAATGCAATAAATATTTACGTTCCTAACATGGATCAACCTGACTTCTTCACCGGATTAGCTAATCTTATAGTGTCAGAACCATCCATACTTTGCATAATAGGTGGAGATTTTAATTTGATTATGAACCCTGATATAGATAGGCAATTGAAAGCCATATATAGAAAAACCAAAATATAGTTGGACAGTTTAATCTAATTGACCCTTGAAAAATGATGCATGAGTCTACTCACTTCCTCATGCATCATATTCCAGGATGCACTTTTTCCTGATTAGTAGTAACATATAAAAATGTTGTTAATACCGACATAAGTGAAATATCAGTTTCGGACCTCACATCAATATTAATAAAATAATAATAATAATAATAATTTTATTCTTATATACTGCCGTACCGAAAAAGTTCTAGGAGGTTCACAAGGTGAGCTAATACATGGGATACAGATAAATACAAATTAGAATAATGGACTTAAAAACAAATAAAGACAGAAAGCATTTATAATGCAGAAAATACCGGCATGGCAGGGAAAGAAGTAATACATAGAACAGATAAAATACATCAAGTTGAATATATCAAATTGAATATAACTTGATTGAAAAAATGAAGCAGAATGCATTAAGATACCAGCCTATCAAAGAGTTGAGTCTTTAACAATTTTCTAAAATCAAGATAGGAAGAGACCTCTAACATAATTTTTCCAAGCCATACAAAACCAGGCAACAAATACAAATAAAACAAAACAAAGGAGATTTAATGCTGCCTTACTTGAAGGACATAGTTTCAAAGAATGCATAAATAATTCCATTAGAGAATATTTTGAAATAAATAAACCTGAAGACACTAATTGATGGATTCTGTAACTGCATCCATGTAAGCGGCTGCCGATCACATGCCAATCACTCACCAGCGCCGGTTACAGGATTGTGCTAATCAGCCAAGATAGACGGCCGAAATGTAGGCCTGGAAACCTCTGGCTTACATTTCATCCACCTATCTTTGCTGCTAGACCATTGCAGCCATAAGCTAATTGAAGCAGGGGAATTTATTCCCGATCTGCTGAGTCGGCAGAGCTCTCTGAAGCCGGGGCTTCAGGAAGTCATGCTGACTCAGCTTATGGGGGGGAGGAATTCCCTGCCATGATCAGCTGAGCTGGCTGCAGTGGACAGAGGACCCCCCTCCCTCCAATTGGCAGAAGGGATGCTTACTCCATCCTGTCTGACACTTCCCCAACTGTGAAAGGCAGGAGGGATGCCCACTCCCTCCTGCCACCTACCACCTAAACCCCTGCCACCCTCCAACCACCAAAACCCCATGAATACCCCCTCCTGACACTCCCCAAACCTCAATACCCCACCCCAACAACCCTAAGAAACATAGAAACATGACGGCAGATAAAGGCCAAATGGCCCATCCCATTATCTCTTTCTCTCTCTGAGAGATCCAATGTGCCTATCCCAGGCGTTCTTGAATTCAGAGACAGTCTCTGTTTCCACCACCTCTTCCGGGAGACTTTTCCACGCATCTACCACCCATTCCCATAAAAATAGAAACATAAAAAGCCCACCTAGACTCCCCCTATACCTTTAGTAGTCAGTTTGGCTGGAGAGATGCCTACTTCCTCTAGCTGGCAGGCCTGCCTCTTCAAAATGGTAGGCCTCCCCTTCCCAGGGAGGAACCTAAGACTCTGATTGGTCCAGGTGCCTAAGGCCTCACTCATATGAAGAGCCTTTGACACCCAGGCCAATCAGGGTATTAGTCCCTTTCCCGATGCATCCTGGGATACACTGTGAGGGTCCTAAGACTCCCATTGGCCCGGAAAAGATGCATGGGTGGATCATGGGCATTTCTAATAGCTAGGCACACTGTTATAGAATATGCCCAATCCACGAAAAACATATGTGCAGGTATTTAGGCCTGCTTTTAATTGGCCTAAATGCTTGTCACATGAAGGGGCACTAATGGCCCTATTCTCAAAGCAGCACTTTAAGATAGGAGGTGGTAGCTGCCCAACCGCTGCCTAACTTAATTGGCTTAATTGGGTTTAAGTGGCATGATAATTGAATATAAAAACATAAGAATAGCCTTACTGAATCAGACCAGTGGTCTATCTAGCTCAGTTATCCATGCTGATTCTGTCTCATTAAATCATGTTTATCTACATGTTCCACAATTTTATTTTTTATAATTGTTTCCACTATTTTGCCTGGCACTGAGGTCAGGCTTTACCGGTCTGTAATTCCCTGGATCTTCCCTGGAACCCTGATTAAAAATTGGTGTAACATTGGCCACCCATCAATTTTCAGGTACTACAGATGATTTTAGTTACAAGTTACAGATAATTAACAACAGATCAGTGATTTCATGTTTGAGTTCTTTCAGTACACTTTATGGTCAGTATACCATTCGGTCCAGGTGATTTATCACTCTTTAACTTATCAATTTGGCTTAGTATGTCTTCCAGGTTCACTTAAATTTCTTTCAATTCTTCTGCCTTATCACCATTAAAAACCATTTCTGTTTCAGAAAGATTTCTTACATTCTCTTCCCTAAAGGACCAAAGAAAGAATTCATTCAGTCTCTCCGCTATGACCTTATTCTCCCTGAATGCACCTTTTACTCCTTGATCATCCAATGGTCCCATGAAATCACTCACAGGTTTTCTACTTTTGATGTACCTAAAAAAAAAATGTTAATATGAGTTTTTGACTCTTTGGCAAATTGTTCTTCATATTCTTGGTTAACTTTTTTTTATCAATGCTTTGCATCTAACTTGCCAGTGCTTGTGTCTCTTCTTATTTTCTTCTTTGGGATCTTCTTTTTTCCATTGTTTAAAGGATGTTTTCTTGGATGTAATAGCCTCTTTCACTACACCTTTTAACCACGCTGGCTCTCATTTTCTCTTCTTTCCACCTTTTTTAATATGTGGAATATCTCTGGTCTGGGCTTCCACAATGGTATTTTTAAATAACATCCACACCTGGTTTACACTTCTTACCTTTGCCACAGAACCTTTTAGCTTCTTTTTAACCATTTGCCTTATTTTATTGTAGTTGCCCTTGTGAAAATTAAATGCTGCTACAGTAGATTTCCTTAGCAACTTCATTCCAGTTATCAGCTCAAATTTGATCATGTTATGATCACTGTTTCCATAAGACCCAACACACTTACCTTCCATACTATGTCCTGCATTCTTATCTCTTTGACAAATATCTCTGACTCCCGCCCTCCTTGTAACTCCACCTTGTACCTCCCACCTATCTGCACCTCCTACCTACCTGCACCCGACTTCCTAAGCTACGCTGATTGACTTGTTTATAAGCTCGCTATCTCCCTATTGCCTGCTCTCGACTTGCTAAGATATATTGATTGATTGACTTATTTGTAATTTCGCTGTCTATGTACAGTCTCTTGTCATGTAAACCGCTTTGAACTATTCTGTACTGCGGTATACAAAAATAAAGTTATTATTATTATTCTACTAAGGACCAAATCTAAAATAGCTTCCCCTTTTGTCAGTTCCTGGACCAGTTGCTTCAAGAAGCAGTCATTTATGATGTCTAGGAATTTTACTTCCCTAGTACTCCCTGATGTAGCATTTATCCAGTCCAATGCTGGGGTAGTTGAATTCAAAAACAATAATATACTTAGACTTGCATATAGATAGACCAGTACTCATATATATATACACATACACACCTATGCCAATGGAAGAAGAACCTAAAGGAAAAGAAGAGGCAAAGGAAAATAAAGTGGAGAAAAAAATCTCAGTTTGATTTCAAAGGAACTCTGCTTTTAATGATCTCCAAAGTTTCTTGAACTTTGGAGATCATTAAAAGTGGAGGGGGGGTTTTATTGTTTTTTTTTATATTTTGATTATACGAAATGTGCTTTTCCTATTAAATGTAGTTGAAATCATCCATTATTAAATTGAAGCCCAATTTTACAGCTTTCCTAATCTCTGAAAATATTTCTTCATCTGTCTGCTCATTATACCGTCCCAGGGACGGTAGTATAACTCTACCTTTATATTCTTTCCCTTCACATATGGAATTTCTATCCATATGGATTCCACACCACTATCTGTGTCGTGCAGAATGTTTACTTTGTTTGATTCAATTCCCTCTTTAACCTATAATGCAATCCCCCTCCAATTTGATCTACTCTATCATTGTAATATAATTTTTACCCAGGTAACAGAGTGTTCCATTGATTGTCTTCCTTCTACCAGGTCTCTGAGATGCCTATTATTTCTGCTTCGTTATTCAGTGCTATATACTCTAACTCTCCTACTTTTTTTTTTAACTTCTAGCATTTATATTCAGACACTTCAAATTGTGTTTTTTCCTTGTATCTACAGGCTGCTGAGAAGATGACAGGGATAACTTGACACCTTTACTCTGCCTCCCTCTTAAACACTCTTAGCTTTCTTTTACCTTTTGTGAATCCTCTCTGTTGGAACTAAACTAAACTAAACTAATCCTTAAATTTATATACCGCATCATCTCCATGGATGTGGAGCACGGCACGGTTTACAAGAACTTAGAATATAGGAAGAGAAATGAAAAAAAAGATTTAAATGAACTTATATATAGAAGAGAAGAGTAAGGGGGGATAGAATTACATTTTAGTGAAAAGCCAGGTTTTCAGTTGCTTACGGAATAATTGGAACTCCCTTAACCCAATTAAAATCTCATTTAAAAAAAAGTCCTCACTACGTTGTCCACCTGATTGGCCCTTGGTCTGTGGTGCCTACCAGCACCTAGCAATGCCAAAGGCTGGCAGTGGACATGGTTAGCAATGGTTCTGGTCTTCGGTGTCACTAGGTGATGTGTGCCACAATTCTCAAAGATCTTAGGTGCCAGAAATGTAGGCCTGTGAATCCCTGGCCTATATTTACAATACCTAGGATCCTTGATAGGCCAATTCTATATGCAGTGCCTGTAAATGATTGACACGTGTCAAATGCCAATTTGCTAAGCACCTTCCTCAGCAGGTGCTGCTTATAGAATCAGCCCCTAAGTGATTTTATATACTGTGTATAACTTCAAAGATGTTTTATAGAATCTCACTAAGCACTCTCCTTTTTGGTGCTGATTTTTTTTGGTGCTGAATTTTAAGCATCATATATAGAATATGGCCCTAAACCCATTTCCTAGTGCCTGTTAGGAACATATACCAATATATAATTTTTTTTTTTAAGTGTCAATGTTTGCAGTGGGATGCAGAAAGGAGTCCTGTTTTCTACTTTGGCATGACTGCTGGAGATGCATAGTAAGGAATGTAGTGATGAAAGAGATGTAAAGGATGAAACTATGGTCACACATGCCTCTGTATTTGTTGGCTGACTTTGGAGAAAATTGGAATATATAGTAGTGGGCACATGGCAGCAATACAGATGTGAAAAATCCCATGATAAGTATAAGTGAAAGGTTTATGGTAGTCTTTTGTGAATATTGCCCTATAATAGCAAAGATAACTGTGAGAGGAGGAGGTAGAACAAAAGAAACCAGTAATTGCTTTTAAATAGACGTTTGCCTTACATATTAGCAGTTTCCTATGCTCTGCTGCTTGCAAAGGCATTCAGATTGGCATTATTACTATAATATTTTTTTTCACATGTTTTTCTAATTAGTGCTTTTTCCCAAGATGTCTGTGAAGTCATGACGAATGAGCTGTCATGGGGGTCTGAATCATAAGCAGCCTTGTTTGAATTGTTACCCTTTGATTGTGTTGACAGAGCCCACATATGTAGAGAGGCTTCCCAAAATTGACTTCATACATCTGAAAAGAGCTAATGAGTCTAATACATGGGAAATTGAGCAGCTAAAGCATTTTATGATTTTGTGCAGGTTGAGGATGAAATGCTTCATTATAGATTCATTTTCATTCAATCTTCAGTTAGTTGTCCTTTCAGAGAATATGTCTGAATGGCTATTTGTCTTGGTCTCCTTTTTGACCTCAGTATGGATGAATCAACCCCAATGTCATAAATTAGGATTAAATTCCACATAGAGTAAGCTATTGATTTATTTGATGCTTCAAGTTCTTTAGCATCAATCCTTCAACCTCATTTCTTGCTTCACTATCAATCAAAATTTCTGCACTATCCAAGAGTGTTTAAAAGGAATTTTAGGAGTATATAAGAATGCAAAAAATATTAAAATTAGATGATCAAATATTTTTGCCAATTGATCTAATAAGGGCATTGATTTCTTAACCCATTATCAGATAGAATCTAGATCCTTTGGACTATAAAAGTTATATTGTTATGGTTACTTCTATCAACTTCCCCCTCCTCCCAGTTCTTTTTTATTGAGCTATAATGGAATATACCAACAACTTAAAGCCTAGGCTGTACTGTTTCTACACTGACCATTTTAAGATGGTGGGACTATTTATATGCTAAGCCGGTGACAAAAAATGCTAATGCAGCTTTATAAAAGGGAGGTAAGTTATTAAAGCTGCCTTAAACTTATAAAAGGAAGGTTCAGTACAAAGGGCATAAGGCATAGAATTCAAGAGTAAAAGTATAACACAAAAGAATATACATTAACAAATAGAATCTAGATGCAGCTGTCTGTCATGCAGGGAGTGTAATGTTCATACAGTGATGAAGGCAGATCGTGTTTGACGAACGTGCTGCAGTTCTTTGAGGGAGTAAACAGACAGATAGACAAGAGCAATCCAGTCGACATTGTATATCTGGATTTTCAGAAGGCGTTCGACAAGGTTCCGCATGAACGACTACTTTGGAAACACGCTTTTTTTTCTTTTTTTAATGAATCTAATGCTATTAGTGGTAGAAATTTATGAGCTAACTCTCTGAGCAGAACCACTAGATGTATTATGCAGGTTTACTATTGAATCTTATAGTACTTAGCTTATAAGGCACTGTTGAAAAATTGATGCTGATGGGTTTTTTTCTTGTATTGGAAAGAAATAGATAGTCTTGTGTTCATGCTCTACGAAGCGTCTTCATTTCACTCAATTAAGAGCTTCATCAGGAGATAAATTGTAATAGATGTTTTGTTATTTTTTCCTTTTAGTAACCACTTCCGCCAACAACATTTTGCTATCCTTGTACAATCAATCATTCTTTCCAGACTGGACTATTGTAATTCCATCTATCTAAGTCTATCCAAGAAAAATCTTCAAAGAGTTCAGCGGATCCAGAACACTGTGGCTAGGTTGACCTTCGCAAAAAGCAAATTTGATCATGTTTCCCCACTTCTGTCAAAACTTCACTGGCTTCCGGTGATTTCTAGGATTCACTTGCCTAATTTTCAAGATTCTACATGGCATTCTTCCTCCGCTAATCCCACTATCCTGGAATTCTTCGAGACCTGGCACTACCAGATCTGCCCACATACTCAAACTATCTTTCCCCTCGTTAAATGGCATCATATATGCAGGTAAATTAGGGAAATCCCTTTTTTCAAATTCACTGAGCTTTGGAATAACTTCCCTGCCCAGCTGCGGAACCTAGGCTTATTCCAATTATTCCGAAAGCATCTGAAAACCTGGCTTTTCTCCAAAACGTAAAGCTATCTATTTAAAATGTAAAGCTAGCTATCCTCTTCGTAACTTCTAATTTCTTATTATGTCCTTCCCTCATTTATTGAATTACCGCGACAAGCTCTATCTTTATGGAGATGATGCGGTATACAAACTTAAGGTTTAGTTTAGTTTAGTTTAAAAAGAGAACAATAAATATAACTAACTCTCCATTGCAGAACGCTACTTTAGGAAAAGCAATATGGAGATACTAGCTGTGATAATAAAAACTTATATCTATCAAATTCCCTATAGATCTATATCTATACCTGCATAATACATCTAGCGGTACTGCTCAGAGAGTTAGCTGATAGATTTCTACCACTAATAGCATTAGATTCATTAAAAAATATTAAAAATGAACATTTGAACATAAGAATTGCCGCTGCTGGGTCACAATGGGCAATCTGGGCAGGTTCATTTCTGGACCCAGAAAGCTGTGAACACTTGAGGTCTTTCAGCCTTAACATTCTTCAAACCTTACAACATCGCCTTAGAAGGTTTTTTGTTAAATAACTCTCCTATTTTCATCTATTTGTAAGAGAGTGTTGTCTTAGATTTATATATTGGGGATCAACATGTTTGTAGAACGTCAATATAACCATAAGTCATGTTAATTGTGATTCATATGTTGCTTTCTATGACTTTATAAGGATGAAAATATGAACATGTAGAGGGGCATAATCGAAAGGGATGTCTAAGTCCATTTACGTCCATCTCGCAAGTTGTCCAAAGTAAAAATTAACTTATCCTTTTCCTATCGTGTGTCCCGGATGACGGGACATTCCAAAAATGTCATTGCCATCGTGGTTAAACAGTCTGTATGGTCTAATAAAGAGCCAGGAACACAAAATATTTGAATTTACAGACTTATGACTTATTTATATTACGTTTACAATAGCCGTAAATGATAACGGTGAATAATACAAAACTTTGCTAAAATAATTACGATTGGAATCAGCGTAACGTAAAATTTATTACAATAGGAAAAGTTGAAGCCACATTTTTGAAAAATATGTCCAACTTTTTTTTGTTTCAAAAATCGTCTAATTATACGTCCTGCCGATCTGATCGTCCAAGCCGCTAAATCGTCCATCTTTATACCACATTTTCGTCCAACTTTCCGTCCAAGTCCAAAATGCCTAGAACAAGCCCTGTTGGACGTGGAGGGGTCTGCAAAGTGATGGACTGCACACCCAGACATGCCACCTAAATAGTGGGGTACATTACAGGTCACTGCTGTGAACTTCACATAAAGAGTGCCATGGCTTCTCCTCACTACAGCTCTCATGGTGAGCCCACAAGCCACCTCCAGAATCCCTTAGACCCACTTATCTACCACCCCAATAGCCCTTATGGCTGCAGGAGCCACTTATATGCCAGTAGAAAAGGGGTTTGGGGGTATATAGGGCAGTGCACATGTTTAAGTATCAATTTAGTGATTACAGGGGCTTATGGGCATGGGTTCTCCTCTCTATGGGTCCCTAACCCATCCCCAAGATAACTTAAGCTGCCTCTGTGCTGGACGACTAGGCTTTCCTATGACAGGCGGCCAGGTGATGATGGTCTGGAAGCTGAATTTTAAAGGTGTGATTAATATTTTTATGGGTGTGGGTCAGTGATCACTGGGGTAGTGTGTGGGGATCTGTATTATGTGTTTTCAGTGCTTATCTGTTGAGTTTAGGTGGGATTTTTTGTAACTTAGACCATGTTTTAGATGGTCTAAGTCAGTGGTCCCCAACCCTGTCCTGGAGGACCATCGGGCCAATCGGGTTTTCAGGCTCGCCCTAATGAATATGCATGGTGCAGATTTGCATGCCTGTCACTTCCATTATATGCAAATCTCTCTCATTCATATTCATTAGGGCGAGCCTGAAAACCCGATTAGCCTGGTCGTCCTCCAGGACAGGGTTGGGGACCACTGGTCTAAGTCACAACGTCCAAGTTCCGTCGATCGTGGGCTGTATAACTTTCGGTTATACATGCTGTACGACTAAGTCTAAGCCGGCCCACGTCCCGCCCTCGACATTCCTCCCGAAACACCCCGTTTAGGTTTGGTCGTTCAGCGGCACTATGAAGGCCTAGGTCATTTAGAAATATGTCCAAAACTCGTTTTTAGTATCGGCACTTGGACGTATTTGGGAAATGTTTGTCCAAGTGCCGACTTAGGCCAGTTTTTGGACGTATTTCTCTTTCGATTATGAGCCCCTTAGTGTTTTCACATTTTAAATAGGTGAATTACAGAATTTGACTATCCTGGTCAGAATAGTAAAATTTTATGGAAATAACAGCTATTTTCTATACTTTTTAGGCAAGAGTAATTAGAAAATTAGACTTACAGGGAAATTCTATAACCAGCGCCTGCTGATGCCTAAGTTAATTGAAAAACGCATCAGAAATGGCAAAAAATGACAATGTTGAAGTATCTACCGATGCCCAATTAAAAGGTGGCTGGCATCACAGCTGGGTTGTCACTTTAGGCTGTAGAATGCATAAGAAGGCATGGCCAATGCTTGAAGTGGTGTTAGGCGGGTTAAAGCGGCTACCTAGTTGCGATTCATTGAAAACTCAGACCTACATTTAATTTACCTATCTATGCCGCTGCGAGATCCTAAATTTAGACTGCAATAGCCATTAGCTGATCTTGGCAGGGGAAGTTATCTCTAATCAGCTGATTCAGCAATGCTTCCCTGAAGCCACAGCCTTGGAGAGTCCAGCCAGCTCAACTGATCGGGGGGGGGGGGGGGAGAAGGAGATACTCCTGCATGATCAGCTGAGTAGCTGCGGCAGGGGACCCCTGACATCAGCAGGAGGGATGCTCACTCCCTCCTGCAATAACCCCTGAACTCCCATGGGTGTGGCCTTAGGTAGCTGGCTAATCAGAGTCTTAGCCGATGTGAGTAGCAGCCATCTTTTTGTGCATGGATTTTGCAGGTATGTTTAATTTAGCTCTGAGTTTTTTGTTCTTGCACAAGGAGGTTAGGAAAACTTATGCTATTTTATATTAATTTAAAATGTATTGCCTTTCCAGCCTCCAAGCAGCAGTAATGTGAAACGCTGGCTAAGTTGAAGTTTTTTTCCATCTATTTTGTGACACGATTCTATAAAAGTTAGGCACACTTTATAGAATAGAAACATAGAAACATAGAAAAAGACGGCAGAAAAGGGCTATAGCCCACCAAGTCTGCCCATTCCAAATACCTGCCCCCCTGATTTTACTCCCTTAGGGATCCCATGTGAATATCCCATTTTCTCTTAAAATCTGACACGCTGTTGGCCTCAATCACCTGCAGTGGGAGTTTGTTCCAATGATCCACTACTCTTTCAGTGAAGAAGTATTTTCAGTAGTCGTTATGGAACTTCCCTCCCCTGATTTTCAGCGGAAGCCCCCTGGTGGTTGAGGGTCCCTTGAGGTAGAAGATATCTTCTTCCGACTCGATACGGCCCGTGATATACTTAAACGTTTCAATCATGTCTCCCCTCTCTCTTCGTTCCTCAAGTGAGTACAGCCGTAGTTTATTCAGTCTTTCTTCATACGTGAGATCCTTGAGCCCCAAGACCATCCTAGTGGCCATACGTTGAACCGACTCAATTCTCAGCACATCTTTCCGGTAGTGTGGTCTCCAGAATTGAACACAGTATTCCAGTCATGCTTAGCACCACCTAAGCAGGCTTAGGCATCACTAGGAGTCCTAATTTAGGTGCACCCTATTTATGCCAGAGCTTTATTGGCCTAAATACTGGTGCACAAGTTGAAAACAGGTACCTACTTCTAAAACACACCCATGAACCACCCCCAACCATGGCTACTTTGAGGCAGGCGCATTGGACTACGCACCTACCTCAAAGCTGTAGGCACCTACCAAGATAGTCTCCTACCATTCAATAAAATGCAATTTACATCATTTACAAAGTGCTAATTGTCTTTTAAGCAATTAAGCTTCTAGAGCAGCTAGGTTCACCAATATAGGTGTCTAACTTCGGCTGTACGATTCATATTCAAGTTTCAAGTTTATTAAAAATTTGTTGTACATGCAGTGTCAAATACTTCAATGCATATGACAATTTAAAAATAGGAAACAAAAAATAAAACAATTTTATACAAATAAATGTATAGTATATATATACAAATAATTACCGATACAAAAGGAGAGGGGGGATGAACTATAATCTTTAAAGAAAATAAAGAAACATTTAGGGAAAAACATCTGGAGGGTAACAAAGAATAATCATGAAAGCATGGCTAAGCCTAGAGAAGAAGGTAAAGAAGGATTGCTACCTATACATAAGGTCTGATTAAAATTAGGTATTAGAGCATAAGCATTAATGATAGATGAATTATTCTATCTATGTCTCAAATGCATCCTTATACAAGAAACATTTTAAAGAGCTTTGAATTTTTCTAGTGAGGATTCATCACGTAAGTAAATTGGTAAGTCCCTCCTATCTGTGTCCTTCTCTTCAACTGCCAACTCCAGACTCCATCCCTTCTGCCTTGCTGTACCATATGCTTGGAACAACCTGCCCAAATCCCTACGGTGGGCTCCCTCTCTGGCAGTGTTCAAGGCCCATTTAAAAGCCCACCTCTTTTGAGCGTGCTTTCGACTCTTAACTCCTCTCACCTTGGGTTCTGCATCCCCTACCCTCTATGTCATATTTGTTTGTCCAAATTAGATTGTAAGCTCTTCTGAGCATGAACTGTCTATAAATGTCAAAATGTACAGCGCTGCATGCGCCTTTTAGCACTTAATATTAGGAACTCGCACTCTGCATTCAAACAATTCAAAATTTGAACAAAATACACTAACACATCCTTATTATGGCATAAATTTGGCCGCAGCTTTATTCATTTTCAAATTGCATAACAGTGAATTTAACTTATTTCATATCCCTCTTCCTAGGCGGCCTTTCCTTTCTTTCCCAACAGCTAGTCGGTCCCGACCTAGCTGCTTCTCCCCAACATCCCCACATTAGATTACATTCCAAGTATCCCATCTGCAAGACCTGCGGTGTCGCCCGGCCTCACCTGTCTGTGGCGGTACCGCACACAGCATACAACATTTATCATATCTTGAACTTATTTCCCCACAATCCCTGGCCGCCTGGAAGGAACTCCATTTCATTTTCCGCAAGCTGCGACTACCTACCCTCCCCCCACCCCCATGTTTGCCCCCCACCAGAATTAAAACCAACCATGAAACCACCTACCCATCTAAACATCACAAAGAAATTATACACTCCCCAACTCTTTCAAATTCCCCTCACCCACAAAGGGAAGGGAGGGAGGGGATTGCCTCCTACCCTCAACTCCTAATTTCCCACACACCTTCCTGCCTACCCTCCTCACACCCCACCTCCCACACAAAATCTTCAACAATTCTCCCGCCGAAAGCCACCACACACAATTCTTCCTTCTCAACCAATCACCACTCACCTACACTTATCACTAGCCCAAACCTATAAATTTCAAACCAATCAAAATCTTCAAATTCCCCATTAATTCTTGTTACCTCTTATGTACCTCACTCCTACCCCCCCCCCCTTTTAACTTTAACCTGAACTCATGCAGGGCTCGTCCCATATTATGCACCCTTTAATTAATTCAAAGGGCTTTCTTAATATTAGGAACTCGCACTCTGCATTCAAACAATTCAAAATTTGAACAAAATACACTAACACATCCTTATTATGGCATAAATTTGGCCGCAGCTTTATTCATTTTCAAATTGCATAACAGTGAATTTAACTTATTTCATATCCCTCTTCCTAGGCGGCCTTTCCTTTCTTTCCCAACAGCTAGTCGGTCCCGACCTAGCTGCTTCTCCCCAACATCCCCACATTAGATTACATTCCAAGTATCCCATCTGCAAGACCTGCGGTGTCGCCCGGCCTCACCTGTCTGTGGCGGTACCGCACACAGCATACAACATTTATCATATCTTGAACTTATTTCCCCATAATCCCTGGCCGCCTGGAAGGAACTCCATTTCATTTTCCGCCAAAGTGGAGACAGCATAAGCTTGTCACCACTCCCCCAAACTAGCTGCAGCCAAATTACACTTTAAACACAGCTTCCAACAAATCCTGCACTGTGCTAATAAAAATATCTAGACCAATATCAGATAAGTGAGCCCCATCCGGCCGGTATAAGCCAGGGCAGTCAGTGGATAACAAATCATGACTAAGGATCATACCCCCCAAACAGCCCACCCATCTAGCAACCTCCACATTCACCCTGCGCCGCAATCGCTCAATCGCACGCTCATTTCGAGCATCTTTCCATACCAAACGAGGAATAATTTTTGACCAAACTAAGCGAGTTAACGGAAAATGAGACAACAGAATAACAAAATCCTTTTGCATTTGCCTAATTAAATCCACCCCCTTAATATGGCATAAATCATTCCCTCCCAAATGTACAAGTATCAAATCTGGATAAGAAAAACGTTCTGCCTCCAACAAGGTTGGCAAGAGTTGATTCCAGCGCATCCCACGCTGTCCCAGCCATTGAATGGAGATACCCAATTCAGCCAGTCCAAGATTCAACCCCCAACGAGAAGTAACTGCATGCTTCCTTGCCCAGAATATGAAAGAATGCCCACACAGCCAGACACACACCTCCACTGGCAAAGTCCGGATGCAAGCTAAATAAGATAAGGAGAGAAAACAAATTAAGTGTAACTGAGCAATATTAAGTAGTACGAACATAACCCAAATACCTATTGGACGCCCACCTCCCAATTTTCCTAATGAAATCCGGAGACCCGCCCTCCTGAGCCGCAAAAGTAGCTGCCCCAATTCAAAAAGAATGAGTGCCAAATAGCGTAGGGTTTAAACCCACACAACCCAACACTCGTTTAAAAACTGCAGTAAATTGAAACCTAGTTAATGGTGACCCATCCGCATGCACCAACCAAAACAGGCCCTGTTGAGGCCGAATTGAAGCATACCGATGAGCCAAAGATACCGGACACTCCGAAAATTGCACCACTGCATGCAATCGAAACCAACATCCTTTCCCCATAGGATCTGTCTTGGAACGCCGGATACAACCACGCAACTCTAAGGAAGATAAAACCACATCACTAAACAACAACCCCGTCCTACCATCCGAATTCTTGGACGAAGCCACCAATTCACTTATACGCAAAGCCCCAAAAAAAGCAACTGAAAAGGCTAGTCGAAAAAGAACCACTTCAAAAGGAGACACACAAATCAGAGGAAGTGACTCCCCCATACTCACTAAGTGGTCCGTCAAAATAGGCAACCTTACCAAAGCCGGACTAAAGGAAGCCTTCCCACGAACAAAACCCACTCGAAGCTTACGAACTAAAAAGGAGGAAGTAGGATCCTGCCAACCTTGAATCTTACAAACAAAAGCAACCCCTGCCAATACTTGATTCACAACCCCCACCGACCATCCAACAGAATGCGCAAATAAAATAAAATCAATGATAGAACGCTCATCAATTTGCAAACAATCAGCTCCTTGAACAGATTGTAAAAATTTTAGAAAACGACGCCATCCAGCACTGTAAACTTTCCACGTGTTAGGTGCCAACGAATTCTTCAACAGAGTCTGGAAGCTTCTAGGAAGTGCTGCCACAAAGATGCTGGCATCAGTGTCGGGCCACCTTCCGCTCCAGGAGCCAATGCATGAAAACGGGTCCACTGAAAGCGAGAAAGAGAATCAGCAATTGCATTAGTATGACCAGGAACATGACGCGCCCTCAATGTCAAATTCAAGCATAAACACTCCAGCACTATCAAGCGCAACAAACCCAGTAACAATTTGCAATGCACTCTCTGTCTATTTACCGCTTCCACCACTGCCACATTGTCTGAACTTAATAAAACCCGTCTATTCTCTAACCTACAACCAAATAATTTCAGTGTCACCCAAACTGGAAACAACTCTAAAAATGCTATATTATCACACCATCCCCTGGCCCGCCAGCCATCAGGCCAAGCCTCAGCACACCAAGCTCCATGAAAATAGATTCCGAAACCACATCCACCAGAAGCATCTGTAAACAGACGCAAATCAGTATCCGATACCAATGGCTGAGGCCATACTCTCACCCCATTAAACTGAACTAAAAATGTTTTCCACATTAACAAATCCTCACGCACTACCCGCGACAATCGTATACGATAATGCTTCTTTGTAACGCCTTTAGTTAATAAAGCCAAATGACGTGCGAAAACACGACCCATAGGTATAACGCGAGAAGCAAAATTCAACCGCCCCACCAAAGACTGAATTTCAGTGAGGGTCAACTTCCTCTTCTGCAAAGCTCCGTCAATTGCAGAACGCAAAGCTTGAACTTTTTCCAATGGCAATCGAGACTCCATTCGCACAGAATCTAACTCAATGCCCAAAAAAACCAAAGTCGAGCACGGCCCTTCTGACTTACTTTCAGCCAACGGAACACCCAACCTATGCATCACACCACGGAATGTATCTAACAGCACACTACACTGATTAGACCCTACAACACCTCCAAACAAGAAATCATCCAAATAATGTACAATACAGGATGACCCAGAACATTGCTCCATTACCCAATGCAAGAAAGTAGAAAAAGCTTCAAAATATGCACAGGAAACAGAGCAACCCATAGGCATACATTTATCAAAATAATAATGATGTTCAAATTGAAAGCCTAATAAATAAAACGACGAAGGGTGAACCGGCAATAACCGAAACGCTGATTCTATATCTGCTTTAGCCATTAACGCACCAGGACCCAAACCCCTTAACATGTCTAACGCCCGATCAAAAGATGCATATTGAACCGAGCAAAAACTCGGATCAATAAAGGAATTTACACTAAACCCCAAAGGAAAGGATAAATTATGAATCAAACGGAATTTTCCTGGCTCCTTCTTTGGAATCACCCCCAAAGGTGAAAGCACCAAATTATCAAAAGGAGGAAACAGGAAAGGCCCCGCGATTCGTCCTAAATCAATTTCTTTTCCCAATTTTTCACGAACCACCATAACATGTTTCGCAACAGATGGTGAATTCACACAGGTATGCAACAGCAAGGGACCATCAAAAGGGATAATAAACCCTTCAGTAAAACCCCCCCAAAGCCTGTCAGCATCTACCTGATTAGGATATAAGGGCAACCAACAAGCAAGCTCCTGCAGATCAACGGGGGAAGGGGCCTTGTCCAGACACACCCGGGGCAGCCGCTCCAGCGGATCGCCCAACCGGTCCTTTACTCCAGGCACCTGGACATCGAATGGCAGGGTGGGAGCCCGAGCATTGACTGCACACATGCCGGAATCTACACCCAGCTCTGTCACACCGACCTCCATTAAACTGGAAACAGGCCGAGCCCACCAATCCGACTCTTGCACCACCTTGCCACCCCACAGATCCCATTCCCCCAACACCAACCCCTGCTCGACCCATTCCTGCTGGACCTGAGGCTCCCCTCCCCAAAGGCATAAAGCCTCCTGAGGAGGGGACTCCTCGAAAAAACGAAGGCCGAACTGAAGTCATTTCAGTCAACCACAAGTCCACATCCCTGAAGCCCCAAGCTTCAGACTTATCACGAGCCATACCACGCCGAAAATGCTCGTCATAATTTAACCAGGCCCACCCACCATAAGTCCTGTAAGCCCGTAAAATCAGATCAGCATAACGCAGTAAGCCAGGATACAGTCCCGGCTTGGCAGACCCTAAAACACTAGCATACACATGGAAACCCAATAACCAGTTAAATATAGTTCGGGAAACTCTACTTCTCTTTTTCTTCCCTTCCTCTTTTCCTTCCTCACTTTTCTTTCTTTCAAAACCTTCTTGCTCAGATTCCAATAAAGCAAAAACATCCACATATTTCATTCTCAAAATTTTTCTCTTCCATTTCTGAGACAACTGCCCATCCAACGGTGCAATTTCACATAACGTATGTCCAGAACGAGAAAATTGAGCCATGCCACCCGACGTACCAGGCACACAAACACCACTTTCGCCCGATGCAGCCACAGGCACCACATCCGACGAAGAAGATGAGGAAGGAGAATGAGAAGAATCCCAAGAATCAGAAGATTCCCAAACATGCATAGGATCAACCACATCCAATCTCCTACTCTTACGATCCCTATCCAAATGCCTCACCACATGCTGCAAGCGATGCAAAAATTTTTTATTCCTCAACCTTTTACCTAAAGACTTCCGTGAAGCACCCACCGCACTACCCACCCCACCACTAACCACACCTTCAGACTCTCTACCCCCAGCCACCATACCCAACAACTCAGACACACATCTAGCAAACTCACCAGCCGGAGCCGTAACAGGCGTTGGTGAAGTGATTGATTGAGAGGTGCCAGGTACAGCAGCATCAGGACCTTCTTCAGCGAGCTCAGCACTCAAAGCCTCCGGACGCAAGCCACTGCCACTAGCGGACCCCACTACAGCAGCTCTCCGTGCAGGTCTCACTCCAGCTGAAACACTCAATCGTTCAGCTGCAATACGCCGGGCCACTTGTCCAACAGTGCTATCCCTGGAAACATTATTCTCCTTCCTAGTGGCCTTACCCACCCGTGCTACCTTCTGCCCCTTTCCAGGCTGTTTCTTTTTAGGCAGCACTTTTTGTTTAGGAGCCATCACTGAACCAGCCCCTTTGTCTAGCTGATACACACACAATGCTCCCAACCAGACCACCAGGAGTTAAACTACAAAATACAATTACAACAAGCTCCCCCACCAGCTCAGAGCAAACATAACTCAGAGCAAACAGAACTTACCCAACACGCTGCAGGAAACCACCGCGTCCAATTCAAAACGAGCGCCACTGCCTCGCACTTTGTAGCAGTGCTAGAACCCCGCTCCACTCCAACAATGCTCCCCACCGGACCACGGCAAGTCCCGCCGCCGCTCAAGCCGTAAAGCAGGTCGCTCCTGCCGCAAAGCACCCGACAGGAAATAAAAGCCCGTCGAACGACGTGACACCGCCCACGGCAACTGCAGCCGCGAACACCGTCTACAAAAGGAAAAGGGGGACTGCCCGAACCAGCGCTAAACTCGGCGCGGCGACTACCCCTACTAACACCACCGCAGCGCTAAGGTAAGCACGCCGCAACGACCACAAGTAATTCAATGAAATTGAATGAAATTGAATTAAATTGAATTAACTGAAAAGATTGCCTCCTACCCTCAACTCCTAATTTCCCACACACCTTCCTGCCTACCCTCCTCACACCCCACCTCCCACACAAAATCTTCAACAATTCTCCCGCCGAAAGCCACCACACACAATTCTTCCTTCTCAACCAATCACCACTCACCTACACTTATCACTAGCCCAAACCTATAAATTTCAAACCAATCAAAATCTTCAAATTCCCCATTAATTCTTGTTACCTCTTATGTACCTCACTCCTACCCCCCCCCCCCCTTTTAACTTTAACCTGAACTCATGCAGGGCTCGTCCCATATTATGCGCCCTTTAATTAATTCAAAGGGCTTTCTATATAAGTGACAGTAGTAGTAGTAGCAGCAGACTTTATAGAATCAGGGCCTTTGTATCAGCACTTCTTTTTATTCCCCATCTTCTTTCAAGGGCAGAAATATACTTATGTATCAGAAGGTTCCATACTGCATGAGATTTTCTTTACAAAATATACTCTTACATTCAGATATCCCTGTTTGGATGTTCACTTTCCAGTCTAACTTAATACATGTAACCTTAACAGATCTTAAAACAACTTAGATCATTTATTTATTTTTCACTGAATCTTCAGATGTGCTCATTTAATGGTTGTTCTTGTACCATTAAGAAAAATGTACTGCTCGATGCATTGATTAACCTCAAATATCAATGAGTGGCACTCTTCTTTGATCAGCTCTAAATATATTTATGCAAATTATATTCCTTTTTCACTAAATTAGAATTCACTTATCTCAATGACGAGTCTATATTGGCTGGGGGCTATATTTGCTTTCCAGTCCAGACATCTGGTACAAAATTAGAGTTTGGGCTTTTATATGTATTTAAGGGTATGATTATCAACATGTGCTACCTCTGAGATGAGTAATTTTATCACCAACAGGTTCTATTGTAACACAGGTCCCATTTTATGCACAAATCCTAATCACTAATAACTAGGGTTAACAGTAAGACAGCACGTCTTAATGGCTGCCCACGCTACTTCCCTCTTAATTTTCTATTACAGTAATGAGAATGCCTTGTGATCTTGTGGCAGGAAGGGTTGCACTGATATCTTCTCTAATAATAATACATTCAAGCAGTGGGGTTTTTTTCGCATTTGAGGTGTTACATTAAAATGCACTAAGAAGTGCCTTTCGAAAGCAGAGAGTGTTTCCAACATTTCAGCCACCTATGGTGAATGATTATAGTGTTCATTTAGACTGCAAGGCTCTTGAAACAAGTGCTAGGGTAGCCTTTCTTTAATATGTAATCCTCAGATGTCTGCCGCATCAATAGCCTGAATATTCTGACCGATCCGTGCAAATACAACCCATACACCTTGTTATCTTACTTGATCAAAACTGAGGTTTGCAGAAGTGTTTCCTGAGTGCTTCTAAGAGTGTGGGTATGTCTGAGCTTACAATTTTCAGTTCAACTTTAATCACATTCAAAGCTAGGTTTTTGTATACTAATCCTCAGAAATGAATCATTGTCATTATATTGTTAAAAGTAAAATAATGAGCTATTGATGAAGTAGCCCCAATTTGTATACAGTGTATAAAAATTAGATTATGTTGAACTAACCAAGAATGCAAAGATAGTATTTCAGAGAAGGCTCTTCCCGGATGGCAAAGCAATGGGTGATGTTTGCGTTTGTTATAAATATCTCTGCACATGCAAATTGAACAGCCTACCCTTTTATTACTGCTTTCATGGAACACAGTGTTTTTGTATTTGGAAACTGGCTCACGTGCCTAATGAAAGCAAATAAGGCACCCTTTTGGGGGTTTCTAAGCAGTTTTTGTTGATGTTATTAACTGGTTGATAGTACTCCTTTATAATAAATTTATGTGTGACAAATGCAGAATAATATTTGTCAATCAAAAAAGTGCTGCATGCAGTAAAATAGATTTAGTTTAAATAAATAAAATATGAAGTCTACAGGTTGCATAGCCTCTCTCCTTTATTCTTGGCTGAGGAAGAAGTTGTGGTGTTACAGGGATGGGTTCTATATTTTCTCATTTGTATACAATAGTGCTGCCCGATTCATGATTCGAATTGATTCGTATTTTTAAAAAATCTTTTGTTCTTTCATTTGTATGACACTGTTTTTGATTAAAAACCAATAAAGAATTTAAAAAAATAAAAAATCGGCCTCGCCGATTCGGAGCACAACCTTCCTCCCCCATGCCTTCAGATTTAGTTTTAATACACAGCTTCTAAAAGTCAATAAAGGGCAGCACTTTGGCAAACCCAAAAGACAGCAGAGGCTTCTCACAGAGTGCAAGTGAGGAGAAAGTAATGTAGTACCCTCCCCCCTCCATCAGCCACAGACCATGCACGCTCATGGGAATGCCGCACCTTTACCGCTTCATCCCAGTCTCGGCATCTGGTGCACTCTTCCCAAGCCCTGCCTCCCTGCTTGCTTCCTTGCCAGTTTCATTGTTTTATTTATTCAATTTTCTATACCATTCTCTCAAGGGAGCTCAGAACGGTTTACATTAATTTATTCAGGTATGCAAGCATTTTTCCCTGTCTGTCCCGGCGGGCTCAAAATCTACCTAATATACCTGGGGCAATGAGGGGGATAAAGTAACTTGCTCAGGGTCACAAGGAGCAGCGTGGGTTTGAACCCACAACCCCAGGGTGCTGAGGCTGTAGCTTTAACCACTGCGCCATTCGCTTCGTGACAGCTGCTTCTCCAAAACAAAAACTGAGCTCCCTTCTGAAGATGAGTTGTTGGTTCAGCGAAGGGAGGGGAAGTTTACACGTTGCTTTATAGCCTTTTCTCCAACCACCCCCCTTTCGAACCTACAGTTTGGCTCGATCTGTAGTTTCAGATCAGATCGAGCCAAACTGTAGGTTCAAAGGCTATAAAATAAACCCACCAGGATGTTTGAAAAAAACACCCAATTGGGCAGGAAAATTGAATCGAAAAATCAATTCAATAGGCTGAATCAAATTGAATCAAAATGTTTTTTCCTGAATCGGGCAGCATTAGTACACAGTATATTGAGAAGCCACACTACACAATTGCATCTTTCTTCAATCTGAGTAGGAGCTGAGAGAGGATATGCTAAGGGGAAGAAAAACACCATTGGAATATTTCTGTCCTTCTCCTTTTTACTTCAGTAGTTTGCTTTTTCAGCAGTCAGTTTAGGCAATAGTGTAGCCCTTAGAGTCTCTGTTAGGGTTTATATATAAAAAGTGTTTTAGTCTAGACTAGTCTTTAAGCCCGTTACATACCGGGTGCTAGAATAGATGTATCTGTCTTTCTTTCTGTCTCTCTCTCTCCTTGGCCGCTGTCTGTCTGTCTTTGTTTCTTTCTTTCTTTCTGTCTCCTTGGCCTCTTTCTGTCTCCTTGGCCGCTTTCTGTGTCTTTCTGTCTCTCTCTCTCCTTGGCTACTTGTCTGTCTGTCATTCTTTCTGTCTGTCTCTCTCTCCCTGGTCCCCCTGTATGTCTTTCTTTCTCTCTCTCTCCTTGGCCACGTCTGTCTTTTTTTTTTCTTTGTCTCTCTCTCTTTGTCCGCTGGCTGTGTCTGTCTCTCTGGCCCCCTGTCTGTCTGTCATTCTTTCTGTCTGTGTCTCTCCCTAGCCCCCTGTCTGTCTTTCTTTCTCTCTCTCTCTCTCTCCTTGGCTGCTGTCTGTCTGTCTTTTTTTTCTTTGTTTCTCTCTCTTTGGCCACTATCTGTCTGTCTGTCTCTCTGGTGTCCTGTCTGTTTGTCATTCTTTCTGTCTGTGTCTCTCCCTGGCCCTTGTCTGTCTGTCTTTCTTTCTGTCTGTGTCTCTCCCTGGCCCCCTGTCTGTCTTTCTTTCTCTCTCTCTCCTTGGCTGCTGTCTGTCTGTCTTTTTTTTCTTTGTTTCTCTCTCTTTGGCCACTGGCTGGCTGGCTGTCTCTCTGATCCCCTGTCTGTTTGTCATTCTTTCTGTCTGTGTTTCTCCCTGGCCCTTGCCTGCCAGTCTCTCTCTGTTGTGCCATGCCTGCCTGTCTTTCCAAGGCCCCCTTCTGTTCCCCCCCACCCAGAGCAAACCAAGATTGCTGCCTGCCCCCCCAGTACACCCCTCTCCCCCAAAGCATCTCCCTTTCCCTCTCCCCTTCCACTTCCCCATTTAGCAGTAGCAGCCGGATGCCTCGCAGCACCCGCACCCTGTCGGCCTTGTTCATGCCGAAGGACGCCCTCCCACCATTGCTCTCAATGGTGAACTTTCCTGCCGTTGCTCTCGCTGTTGCTGAAACTGCCGCACATGCCGCAAATGGAACACGGCCATGGAGGCATGCAGGGATCACGCCATTTCAACTGCGCATGCACGGGTAAGGGTTTTATTATATTAGATTAGTATTTTAGGTTGCATTTCAGAGCATTAGATCAGATTAGGGCACAGATAGCAGTTGAGAAAGGTCTTGTTTAGTGTTTAATTCCCATCCACCCTTGGCCTGATCTCTGAATTATAGTTCCTTGAACCAATTAGAAAGCTACAAACATAATTAGCTAGTAATTAGCTCTTAAGAAATTGTCTGAGAAATCCCTAGAGGGTAACCTAACAATTATAGCATTGCAAAATAATATAAAAAATTAAACATTACCATAATCTAACATATAACTGGTAATCTTAGTGGAACTTAGAATATATATTTCAATTCCCATAGCAAAATTAAGAAAGAAATCGCCAATATTAAAATGCAAGCAGCAGTCCAGCAGCAAGATGGGGGTTATTAAGTCTTTTGAACTGAGTGTCACATGTTTATCTCCCAGTTGGTGAGAGGTCTTATATGTGTGTTTGGTGTGAGCTCCCAGCACTCATGGACCAGGTCCGATCTCTTGAGGCTAGAGTAGCAGACTTGGAAGAGCTAAGGTAGACAGAGAGGTATAAAGAGGAGATCTACAGGGCATTGTATAAAAGTCCCTCCTCCAGTCTGGCATCCTCTGTGCTGCCTTGGAGGAGGGAAGTCTTCTTAAAGGAGAGCATCATCCGGATAAAGTAAGAAGCAACCCTGTAGCCAGGACCTGCCCACCAAGGGATGCAATGTCCTCTTGCACTGAGGATGTGTCTCCATGGGTTTCTGCCTAAGAGGGAAGGGTTAGAATAGCTGTTATAGTGGGAGATTCGATCATTAGACAAGTACGGTGGCTGATGAACATGGGGATTGCTTGGTTACTTGGTTGCCTGGTGCGAAGGTGATGGACCTCATACATCACTTAGATAAGATTTTAGACAGTGCTGGGGAGGAACCTGCTGTCTTGGTACATATGGGTATCAATTACATTGGGATATGAGGTGGGGAGGTTCTGGAAGCCAAATTTAAGCTCTTAGGTAGGAAGTTAAAATCCAGAATCTCCAGGGTAGTATTTTTGGTAGCATTTTCAGAAGTGTTCCCTGTTCTACGTGCAGGTCCCGAAAGACAGGTAGAGTTCTGGAGTCTCAATGCATGGATGAGGCGATGGTGCAGAGAGGAGGAGTTTTGATTTGTTAGGAACTGGGCAACATACTGGGGAAGGGGGAGCCTATTCTGTAAAGAGGGGCTCTACCTTAATCAGGGTGGAACCAGGCTGCTGGCGTCCACATTTAAAAAGGAGATAAAGCAGCTTTTAAACTAGAAATTGGGGGAAGGCCAACAATTGCTTAAAAGAGCATGGTTTGGGACAAACTATATTTAAAAGATATCATCATAAAAGGGAAGACAGAGCAACCTGATAGTGAGATTGCAATACAGGTCGCAGTAGATAAGGTTTCCTTAAATTCAAAGCAGGTTGGTTTTAAAGATTGCAAATTATCCATGCCAGCTGCTGAGCAAATTGAAAATAGATATGACAACCATTGTCTGAAATGTCTATATGCAAATGCCAGAAGCCTAAGAAAAAAGATGGGAGAGTTAGAATATATTGCACTACATGAATAAATATAATAGGCATATCTGAAGCCTTGTAAGGGGGAAGGGGCAAAGGATAGTGATAGGAGTGTACTACTGTCTGCCTGACCAGGATGAACGGACAGATGTTGAAATGTTATCAGAAATTAGGGAGGCTAACAAACTGGGTAACACAGTAATAATGGGTGATTTCAACTACCCTGGTATTGACTCGGTAAATATATCATCAGGGCATACTAGGAAGATAAAATTCCTTGATGAAATCAAGGACTGTTTTATCGAGCAGCTGGTTTGGGAATTGACAAGAGGTGAAGCAATTCTACATCTAGTTCTTAGTGGAGCACATGAATTGGTGAGGGAGGTAATGGTGCTGGGTCAATTTGATAACGGTGATCATAACATGATCAGATTTGATATAATCCCTGGAATTAAACATTACCACAACAACATTTAACTTTTAAAAAGGAAACCATGATAACTTGAGGAGAATGGTAAAAAAGAAACTTAAAGGTGTAGCTGCAAAGGTCAAAAATATACATCAGGCATTAATGCTATTTATAAATTCCATCCTGGAAACCCAGACTAGATATATTCCATGTATTAGAAAAGGAGGAAAGAAGACCAAATGGAAACTAGCATGGTTAATGAGTGAGGTGAAGGAAGCTATTAAAGCTAAAAGAGAATCCTTTAGAAAATGGAAGAAGAATCTGACTGAAAATAATTGTAAACAACACAAGGAATGTCAAGTCAAATGCAAGGCGCTAACAAGGAAGTCGAAGAGAGATCTTGAAAAGAAGATTGTGCTCAAAGTAAAAACACACAGTAAAAACTTTGTTTGATATATTAAAAGCATAAAGCCAGGAAGAGAATCGGTTGGACCACTAGACAACCGAGGGATTAAAGGGGCTCTCAGGGAAGACAAGGACATAGCAGAGAGATTAAATGGATTTTTTCCTCAGTCTTCGCTGAGGAAGATGTGGGGGAGATACCGGTGCCAGAAAGTGTATTCAATTCTGATGAATCAGAGAAACTGATTCAAATCTCTGAAACACTGGATAATGTAATGGGTCAATTTGACTAGTAAAAAATTGTCTGGACCGGATAGTATGCATCCCAGAGTGCTGATAGAATTGAAAAATGAACTTGCAGGGCTAATGTTAGTAAATTGTAATTTTTCTCTAAAAACCAGCATAGTACCAGAAGACTGGAAGGTGAACAACATGAAGCCGTATTTAAAAAGGGTTCCAGAGGTTAGCCTGGAAATTATAGACCGGTGAGTCTGACGTCGATGCTGGGCAAAATGGTAGAAACTATTATAAAGAACAAAAAGGCAGAAAATATACGTAGGCATGGTTTCATGAGAGAAAGCCAACATGGTTTTATCAAAGGAAATCTTGCCTCACCAATCTACTGCATTTCTTTGAAGGGGGTGAATGAACATGTGGATAAAGGTGAACCAGTTGATATTGCATATTTGGATTTTCAAAATCTAAGTGGTTTACAAGAATATGAAGATAAAAAGAAGGGACTAATTACATTAAATTCTGGGGTATAGGAAAAAGGAAGAAGGGTATTTATTTATTTTACAGTTTTCTATACCATTTTATTCCAAAATGGTTTACAATAAAATTACATACATAAAATATTGAAGCAGGTCAGAACAGATAAGAACAAAAGCAGAAAGATTAAATCTTTAAAATAGGTCAAATGCTCAAAGAAATGCATCAACGAAACAGGAGGTATGGGTTAAAGAAAATAAAATGATCACTTTTTTCTAATGCCCAAAATATAATAGACTGAATGCCTGAGAAAAATATAATAATAATAATAATAATAACTTTATTTTTGTATACCGCCATACCCCGAAGAGTTCTAGGCGGTTCACATTATTTAAACAGAGATTACAAGTGGTTACATATCAAATTGATCATGGAGTAGTTTGACAGAGATTACGAGTGGTTACACAAATTGATCATAGAGTAGCAGACAGCAAGGAGAGAGTATTTACAAGTGATTACATATCAAAATGGTCATAGAGTTGCGAACAGCAAGGAGAGAAGTAGTGGGAAGAGGAGGGAAAACAGGGGGGGCGAGGATCAGAAGGGGGGGAAGAGGATTGGAAGGGGCATTGAGGGTCTTGGTCTCGGAATAGGTGAGTTTTGAGTAATTTTCTGAAGTCGAGGTAGTTGTGGGCCTTGAGGACCATTTGGGCTAGCCAAGGGTTTAGTTTGGCGGCTTGGAAGGCGTAGGCGTAGGTTAAATATGCCTTTAATTGAGCCTTAAATTTTGAAAATAAACTCTCAGTGCGAAGATAGTAAGGTAAGGAATTCCAGAGTGTAGTTGCCATAACTGAGAATGAAGAATTCCTATGAACATCGAGGAACAGTTGCCTGAAAGGTGGAATGATTAACAGCTATTGTTGTGAGCATCAGAGTGCCCTTTGAGGACGGTAATAGACCGAGCCTAAAGAAAAAAGATGGAAGACCGCTTGACAGTATTTGGTAGGAAATAATGTTATATTTGAAGGGAATGTGATAGGAAATGGGCAAAATATGCTCAGCTTTTAAAAGAGGTGTTATATAATCAAATTTAGAATGATGATAGAGTAGTCATACTGCAGTGTTCTGAACCAATTGTAGCCGATGTAACTGATACTTGGGGCAACCAATTAGAGTAGAATTGCAGTAGTCTAACTTAGACAGTATCAAAGACTGAATTAGAATTAGCAAAGAATCTAACTGAAGAAATGAACGGATAGCCCGGATCTGGCAAAGAACAAAAAAGAAGAAATCACCTTTGAGATATGAGAATGAAAAGTTAGAGAATTGTCAATCATGACTCCTAAAATCTTAGTTGTTGAGAATTGTAAAGGGATACCCCTTGTTGGTCAGTTCTTTGAAGAAAAAAAACATTACTATGGTTTTTTGAGAGTTTACTTTTCCTCATGAAAGACTTCTGAGGAAATTAGAAAGTCATGGGATAGGATGTAATGTCCATTTGTGGATTGAGAACTGGTTGAAATACAGAAAACAGAGAGTAGGTTTAAATGGTCAATATTCTCAATTCAGAAGAGTAAATAGTGGGGTTCCTTTTATCACTTTCTCTATACCTTTTCTAATTCTGCTATATGAATTTTTAGATACAGCGACCAGAACTGCATGCAGTATTGAAGTTGCAGCTGTACCATAGAGCGATACAAGGGCATTATAACATTTTCATCTTTGTTTTCCATTCCTTTCCTGATAATTCCTAACATTCTATATGCTTTCTTAGCTGTAGCTGCACATTGAGCTGAGGGTTTCAATGTATCCTCAACAATGACACCTAGTAAAACCGATCAAAAATGGGCTCATAATTCCCTATGTGCTCTGGGACAAGTCTGAGGAGTTGCAGGATGAGTTTGGCATTTTGAATGCCTCCTTTTCTCAATATCAAAAGCTTAAAGATTTTCTTTACTCTAAGGCGGGTAAAGTCCTTGGCTTGGAGGAACATCCTTTTGAAACAGCTTTCCTGACTGGAATGGAAGTGGGGAGAATTTCTTGTTTGTACGTGGCTTTAATATCACACTCTAATTCTATCTCTAAATACACTCCTAGATGGGAAGCACATTTGAGGAAATCTTTTTCTGTTCCTATGAGGAAAAAGGGATATAAAGGGTTGTTGTACTTTATCCACTCCATTGGTGGAGAATGGTTACAAGCTGAAATTGTGTAAAATGTTTAAATCTGGGGATGGAAAGTGTTGGCGTAATTGTGGGCAGATGGGATCTTTTATGCATATCTGGTGGGAGTGTCCTGAGATTGCTGCTTTCTGGACTAAGATTCTGATAAATCTTTGGATGTGCACATCCATGTTTTATCCCAAAAGAGCAGAGTGTTGCTTGTTGAACTTTCCTGTGCAGGGTATTCCATCAGAGAGCAATCAAGTGGCGATATATGTTTTCACAGCTGCTAGGATGGTAATTGATAAGGGTTGGAAAATGCCTAAGGCTCCTGCTCTGGCCTTACTATATAATAAGCTTGATTATAGGTGTTTGATATCTCAGATGGCTGTGCATAGAAGGGGGAGAGTAAAAGATTTTCATAAAGTGTGGAATGTTTATATGCAATAGAGGGAATGTACTGTTTATGGAAGCTATGTCTGTGAAGAAATGGAGGGCTGATAGAGGGTAGGGTGGGGGTGGGTGGGTAGTGATATTCCACTGTTTGTATAAAGCTTTGATTCTGTTTTTGCTGTGTGATGTCCATTGTATGTATTGGATGAAAAACTTTCTAAATAAAGAAATTAGAAATCCAGAAAAAAACAACCCAACAATGACACCTAGATCCTTTTCCTAGGCAGTGACTCCTAACCCAGAACCAAAAACTTACTACTACTACTACTACTATTTATCATTTCTATAGTGCTGAAAGGTATATGCAGCACTGTACATTTGACATTCAATAAATGGTCCCTCCTCAGAAGAGCTTACAATCTAATTTGGACAGACAGGAAGGACATCTCAGGATTGGGGTGTTTCTAGCAGAAGGGATGATATGATGGGTAAAGGTAAGTGAAGGTGAGTGAGTTAAGAGTTGAAAGCAGCTTCAAAAAAGTGGACTTTTAGCTTTTATTTGACGGAGCATGATATATTGACTCTGGCAGCCTATTCCAGGCATATGGTGTGACAAGAAAGAAGTGATGGAGTCTGGGGTTGGCAATGGAGGAGAAGGGTACAGATAAGAGGGACTTGCCTAACAAACTGAGTTTACCGGGGTGGGGGGGAGCATATGGAGAGATAAGTGAGGAGAGAGATTGGGGGGCTAGAGTGAATGCACTTGTAAGTCAGTAAGAGGAGTTTGAAGCGGATGGGGAGCCAGTGAAGTGACTTGAGGAGAGGGGGTAATGTGAGCATGGCAGATCGCACGGAATCTGAGTAAATGTCATTTGCCATTTTGATGACCAGTCTCACAAGGTCCTCTTGCAATTTTTCACAATCCTCTTGCAATTTCAAAGTATGGTTTGAGAGTTTACTGCATGCATTTCTGAAGATCCAACCCCTAAAGAAATTAAATTATAAAGTTCAATGTAGAGGATATTAGGTTGTACAATATTTTGTTACACACACACAGTCACATATGCTTTCTCTCCAGATACACACACATGCAGTCTCACTTTTCTGACACACACATGCATGCAGTATCTCTACTCTCATATGCTCATGCAAGCACTCTGTAATTGTTCGATAGAAGACACAAATTAACGTCTGGTGCTCTGCTTTTCTCATGTGCTCATTCAAACACATGCCTAGTTTGGCCCTGCCTGTGTCTGCCTTCCTACTTTCTGCATACCAGTTCCCTCCTTCTCTTTCCCTCTCTCCCCGCAACTTCACATGTTACCAAAATACGTCATGCAGCAGAGAAATCCATCTGAACATGCCTGTGGCAGCTCAAACAAAGAACAGACAGCTAAAAATAGAAGTAATAAAACTAAATTGCAGAAGGAATAAGCAGTAGCTGAGCATAAAAGGTCATTGCATCCTAATCTCAGTCGGAGCAGGTTCTTATTATATCTGAATCCCCCCCCCAAAAAAAAAAAAAAAAAAAAGAGCCGAAGAAATGCTGCCTAATCAAAAAAAAAAAAAAAGTGAATTCGGATAAGGATGCTTTGTCTTGAATGTCACAAATATTTTCAGATCTAATGGACTAACATCAGACAATCCTACCATAAATCAGAGATGACCTGCTAAAAGGAAGGAAAGTGTCAGGGTTCATGGTCTGTTTACTCCGTTCTTAGCTGTAAGTACCATATAGTATCCAATATACTTTATTTAAAAAGCATGTGCTCAGAGACTGAGAGGTCTTGTACCGATCACGATAATCAATACCAGCAGCATTTTGGCAGACTTTAGCAGCTTTATAAGCTGCATTGCTCTTGCCAGAATTCACAGTCCTACTGATTTTGTTCTGCTTGAAGATCTATACTCCAAAAGAGCTACCAATTAAGTGATGCATACTGTCAGGCATCTTGTTAGCTTTTGGAGATGTGTTGAGCTTGTGTAATAAAATCAGAGAGGAAATGAAAGTCACTCATTAAGTTTGCATCATGCTCTGTGTAGTGGAAATCCAATATGAGGTTAACTCTTCATACCTATTAAGTTGATTAAAGGGACCATTAAGGCAGAATTTCTCTTAAAGAGCAGCATCAATTTAAAGTTGGTCCAGTAGAAAATATATACTAATTAAAGCAGAGGTGCCTGTTTTGCTCTCTTAGTGTGTGCAGTGAGATTTGATTTCTGTGGATAGAGTTTGTATGATAGCCATAGAGCAACCAGAATTCTGGGCCTCGGTTTTGAAAACAGGAAAAGAAATCCCAGAAATTCACTATCCCTCTTCATATTTAGGGTAAAATGAATTAAAAATTCATTGAAAATATAGCTTATGGTCATATAGTGTATACCTCAAGGTTGGGCCTGTTCTTTTTAACATTCTTATAAACGATATTGCTGAAGGGTTGTCGGGTAAGATTTTTCTCTTTGTGGATGATACCAAAATCTGCAATAGAGTAGACACACCAGATGGTGTGAACAACATGAAGAAAGACCTGGCGAATCTTGAAGAATGGTCAGAAATTCAGCAGCTAAAATTTAATGCTAAGACATGCAAGGTCATGCATTTGGGCTGCAAAAACCTGAGGGAACAGTACAGATTAGGGAGTGAAGAGCTTATGTGCACAACAGAAGAGCAGGACTTGGATGTGATTGTATGTGATGATCTTAAGGTGGCCAAACAGTTTGAAAAAGTGACGGTGAAAGGTAGAAGGATGCTATGGTGCATAGGAAGAAGTATGGCCAGTAGGAAAAAGGAGATATTGATGCCTCTGTGTAAGACTCTGGTGAGACCTCATTTAGAATATTGTGTACAATTCTGGAGGCCACACCTTCAAAAAGATATAAAAAGGATGGAGTCGGTCCAGAGGAAGACTACTAAAATGGTATGTGGTCTTCATCATAAGGTGTATGGGGACAGACTTAAAGATCTCAATCTGTATACTTTGGCAGAAAGGCGGGAGAGGGGAGATATGATAGAGACGTTTAAATACCTATGTAATGTAAATGCACATGAGTCGAGTCTCTTTCATTTGAAAGGAAACTCTGCAATGAGTGGGCATAGGATGAAATTAAGAGGTGATAGGCTCCGGAGTAATCTAAAGAAATACTTTTTTACAGAAAGGATAGTAGATGCTTGGAACAGTCCCCCAAGAGGTGGAGACAGAGACTGTGTCTGATTTCAAAAGGGCCTGGGATAGGCACGTGGGATCTCTCGGAGAGAGAATGAAATAATAGTTACTGCAGATGGGAAGACTAGATGGGTCATTTGGCCTTTATCTGCAATTATGTTTCCATATTAAACTCTGATGTGTGAATGAAACCTCAAAATAATATTATGAAATAGCAGTGTCTGGGTACACTTTATTGAATTAGGTTCCAAAATATAAGAATTTGTATGCTTTACATAATGAATAAAGTTGGCTTATAAGAAGAAATGCCACAGTAGCTATGAAGGTAATTTGTAGTGCTACAGCTTTGTTAAAGTTGACATAAATAGTTAAATATAAGTATTACAATCTATGAGCAAAATGTAGACATGACCATATTGATTTGTTTAAGACTGATAGCCTGCTATACTGCACAACCACAATGTGCAATTAGAAAATAATGCCGGGGAATGTACGCAAGCAGATTAAATTACATATGCAGGTTTGTGCCCAAAAGAATTAGTTCTGACACATTTAGGGCCATGGAGGGCCATTTTTGTAAAGGAAGTCTAAGGCTGACTTGGATGTTTCCTGCTAAACATTCAAAGTCAGAAGAACAGAAATGTCCATTTTCGAAAGCCAAACTGCTAGATGTTCAAATACTGTATACAGGTATATATATTTTTTTCAAAATCACCTAGTTGAATGTCTAAATTGACAGGACGTCCAACCCTTAGGACATCTAACTTTATACACCATTTTCAACCACAGAAACATCTAAGTTGGAAAAGTCCAAATCCAGGTCATTTGGATGTAAGACTGACCATCATTGTGATGGACCGGCACACAGTAATAATTTTCAGGTAGTTGTTTAACTCAGTAGCAACTCCCCTCCCCCCCCACCCACCCACACACACACTCGAAAAGCAGGCATGGTTGAGGCATGGATTGTGTTAGGCACTATTATTTTAGCCCAAGCAAACCCTTGTCTATATATCGGCACCTAAGTTTTTGACGCCTATCATCACCTAACTAGAATTAGGTGCAATTTATAAATGGTACCTAACAATGCTGGGTGGACATCTATGATCCGTGTCTTGACTCACATATGGCAAGAAAGATCAGGATAGGCTGGAGTAGACTTTGATAACAACTATAGTAGTTGGGACATAAGGACAGTGCTGGGCTGACTTCTACAATCTCGGTCCCAAAAATGGCACAGACAAGGATCATTCATTTTTGGGTTAATCACAAATTGATACTGTTCAGCAGACTGGATGGAACATTCTGGTTGTACCTGCCATCATTTGCTATGTTACTATAATCCTATGAGCATTTCAAAAATAAATAAAGAATAGTGACTAAGTTTTTCATTTATAACCAACCCACCTATTAACTAGGTAGGAAACAAGAAATCACACAATCAAAATATATAACATTAACAATATAAAACCAAACAAAAATAATAACATATAACATATTGCAAATCTTACATTAAATATTGCAGTATAGCAATAACTGCTACTAAGAGAATCCTACTGAAAAGGAAAGAGAAAGATAGCAGTTCTTCCTTAGGAAAAAAAATATACAGTACTGAAGGAAAAATAAAATCACAGCCTTCAGAAGTATCCCTGATAAACAAGTATCTGAAAGGAGCGAGATCACTGAAGATATTGAGAATGATCCAAAACATCAAAATGAATTAAACTGTATTAAAGGGTCCTTTTATTAAGGTGCGATAACAGATTTAGCGCGCGCTAAAGATTAGCACACGCTAAATGCTCAGATGTTCATACGATATAATGGATGTCTTAGGGCTCCTTTTGCGAAGGTGCGCTAGGGCCTTAACGCGCAGAAGAGCGCTCGCTAAATTGCCGCAGGCGGTAGATTTTCAGCTAGCGTGCGCAATAGCGTGCGCAAATCCGGTGCTTGTGCTAAAACCGCTAGCGCACCTTTGTAAAAGGAGCCCTTAGCATTTAGCGCTCCTTAATAAAAGAACCCCTAATTGAAAACATTTAATTCGTACGTTTCACTTATGACTTGAAAGCAGCAGTAGAAGCACAAAAACTGCAGGGCTAGGAAGAAAATAGAAAAGAGAGATATCAAAATAAACAATTCAGAAAGAACTCAAAATAGTTCTACTGGGAATCCAAAATAGCTCTACTGGGAACTGGGATAAAAGCATCAGTGCAGTGAAAATGCAACCAACTTAAACTGAAATTGGTTTTGGAGTAATTTATATGAAGAGCTTGTAGAGTTCAACCAGGAAGGAGAATAGTTATCCAGCAAATTTTGGAGAAGACAAACATCAGCACTATGAAACGGCCTGAAATAACAACAAATTTAGAGAGCATGTTAAAAAAAAAAAAAAAAAAAAAAGCTCCAACTGAAAAAGCCCTGGCCTGGATAGAGTGAATAGTTTTTGACTTAAACATTTAACATCCCACCATCAAGGAATGGCAAACTCCAAATCAATTACAGACAACTTGATTAACACTACAGTGTACCGTATTTTCACTCATATACCGCGCACCCGTGTAAAACGTGCACACAGGTATAGCGCGCGGGAAACTGTAATTTATGTAAAGAAATTTTTATATACCGCGCACACCCGTATACCGCGCATGCCGCCCCGATTCTCCTGTTGCCGCCCGACTCTCCTTTCGCCTGCCCCGACTCTCCTCTGGCCGCCCCGACTCTCCTTTCGCCCGCCCCGACTCTCCTCTGGCCGAACCGACTCTCCTCTCCCCCTTGAAGTCCTGTCCCCACCCTGAAAGCCTGATGCCCCCCTGACGTCCGATTCAGCCCCCCGCAGGACCGCTCGCACCCCCACCCCGAAGGACCACTCGCACCCCCACAGCATCCCCACCCCCCCATCAAGGAGAAGCTGCCTACCATTGTCCTGCTGCTTCCTCTGCTGGCTGTCCCGCCCCTTCTCTGAGCCCTGCGTTTGCGCTGCTTCCTCTTCCGGCGGTCCTGCCCTTTCTCTGACGTCCTTCGGGGTGGGGGTGCTGGTGCGAGCGGTCCTTCGGGGTGGGGGTGCAAGCGGTCCTCGGGGGGGAACTATGTAAAAAAAAATGTGTACAACGCGCTCACACGTATAACGCGCATGGTTATGCACGGTTTGTAAAATCGTGTATAATGCGTGCGTTATATGCGTGAAAATACGGTAATCACAGAAAGAACAGTTATTTATTTTATAATCCATTTTTCTGCCAAATATCAAAATGGCTTACAAATTAAGGCCCCCTTTTATCAAACCACCTTAGGGTTTTTTATTGCCAGCCAGTGGCATAGTAAGAGGGGTCAGTCCACCCCTGGTGCCATCTTAGTGAGGTTGCAGGCACCTGTCCTCCTCTCTGCCCTCCGCTCCTTCCCCATCCCCTCCCCACTGCCGCACGTGCACCGTTTCCCTTCCCCTGTACCTCTGTAACATTCCTGGCGTGAGCAGCAATCCCCAACCTGCTGTTGGCCCAGCATTAGCTCTTCCTCTGATGTCACTTCCTGGACTTTATAGGGTTCTTTATAAAGCTAAATTTTAACCTCAATCATTACTTCTCCCACCCCCTACTCATGTGAGTGAGCCTGCCTTGCATGCTTCCAGTGTAACTAACAGAAATTCAAAGTTTAGGGAACTGGAGTAGTGGAATGTTGTTAAGAACATAAGAATTGCTGTACTGGGACAGACTAAAGGTCCATCAAGCCTAATATCCTGCTTCCAACAGTGGCCAGCCCAGGACCCAAGTACCTAGCTAGATCCCAAGTAGTAAAACAGATTTTATGCTGCTTATTCTAGGAATGAGCAGTGGATTTCCCCAATCCATCTCAATAATGGCCTAAGGATTTCTCTTTTAGGAAATTAGCCAAAACTTTTTTAAACCCTGCTAAGCTAACTTTTCTCACCACATTCTCTTGTCATAAGAAGGGAGGAGGTGAGCTGAGTCTCTAAGCTGGTGCAGAACCTGACAAGATTTCTTTCTTTTTTTCTTTTCAACAAAGATTTGCATTCTTTTGGTAAAATGATGTAGATTTTGGTCCACCTAAAACACATTACCTTAACATTCCCATGTCATATTGATAAGTGTAAAATAGCAGCTTTTTGAAATTGCTCTTTACAAATGTATGTGATCTATGGACCTGATATTCAGACTGCGGGAGTTAGCTGTGCTGACTCTCACGGTTGTCTCTGAGCACGGATATTCAATTCCAGATCATTTCCAGTGACCAGAGTTAAATATCTGGTCTGTTTTTGACCCCTAAAAACATAACCAGAGATATCAATATTCAGCACTGGCCGGCTAAGTTTATAGTGGCCAAAGATAGACCAGCTATTTAAGTGGCTCAGTTTGGCCATTTGACTGAGCTAGCCAGTGGTCCAAATTTTGTGTATAACCAGCTACCGTATTTTTCGCTCCATAAAATGCACCTGACCATAAGACGCACCCTAGATTTAGAGGAGGAAAACAAGCAAAAAACATTCTGAACCAAATTGTGTACTTATATATACCAGGCTCTGCATCCAGCCCCCCTCAATCCCTGCCAAGCTCTGCACCCAACCCCATACTCCTTGCCAGGCTCTGCACACTGTCCCCCATTCCCTGCCAGGCTCTGTACCATGTCCCACTGCCTTGCCCTGTAATCTGCCCCCCCCACCTCTGCTGGTCTAGTGATAGGCTGGGACGGGAGGGGCATACCCAGTCAAAGGCAAAACAGTGAACCAGTCAGAAACCCCCTTTAAATAAAGGAAAAGAAGAAGAAAAGAAAAGCAGCATGCCTGACTATGTCCAGGTCATAGTCTTTTTATTTTTTCCAAATATCCCCAGCCAAACATTCCCAACAAACACCAGAAGGCCACTACCACCTCAAAAATGGACCGTTCCAAACCCACAAGGCACCCACACAAACACTCTTCCATCCAACAGACACACAACATACAGTACATGCAGTCATTCATTCATGCAAGCTTGTCTCCCCCATCCTCCATCCCCCTCCTGCCAGTGGTTGTATGGCAGGCCTGATCATTATCATCCTCGTCATCAACCACATTGATTACTACAGGAGAGTGTGTGGGGCTTGGGACATTCTTGGAACTTTCCACTTTTATCACCCCACGCAGCTATGGTGAGGAACTGACCGGAGCTGCCAATTTATTCTGTGGTAGTGAGAGCTGGGCTACTTTCACTTCCTCTTCTACTGGCTCTGACTTGGCTCTGACTTACTAGATAGTAGGAAGATTCCATCAACATAGTAACATACATAGTAGATGATGGCAGATAAAGACCCGAATTGTCCATCCAGTCTGCCCAACCTGATTCAATTTAAATTTTTTTAATTTTTTCTTCATAGCTATTTCTGGGCAAGAATCCAAAGCTTTACCCGGTACTGTGCTTGGGTTCCAACTGCCGAAATCTCTGTTAAGACTTACTCCAACCCATCTATACCCTCCCAGCCATTGAAGCCCTCTCCAGCCCATCCTCCACCAAACGGCCATATACAGACACAAACCGTTCAAGTCTGCCCAGTACTGGCCTTAGTTCAATATTTAATCTTATTTTTTGATTCTAGACTCTTTGTGTTCATCCCATAATGTCCACTTGTGTGGTGGAAGGCACAGTTTGCCTTCTGACATCCAGACAGCTGGTTTTCCCAGTAGCATGGAATCTCGCTGCCTGTTTTAAAATCAATCTTCATTTGCCGGAACTTGCAGACCTGCCGGAAACAGCACTCTTCTTCCCATAGGTTACAAACTGGTATTGGCCAGCAAGAGCATGCTTTCTGTGTTCCTGCCTGGGCCCGCACTGCTTTCTGAATGGCTGCCTTAGTTCTCGCAGGATTCGCGAGAACTGAGGCAGTCATTCAGAAAGCAGCATGGGGCCAGGCAGGAGCGCAGAAAGCACACTCTTGCCGGCCGATACGCTGCTGGACCACCAGGCTTAAGGGACATTTAAAAAGGTACTACGTGGGTTTAAAAAGGCAGGGGGGTTCATCGTCATCATTGCTGCATAAGATTCACCGACATTTCCACCCACTTTTGGGTGGGAAAAAAAAAGTGTGTCTTATGGAGCGAAAAATACGGTAAGTCATGTTACATAGCCGCCTATCTGTTAGCTGTCAACTATTAATATTCAGTGACCATCTTGAATTGAATATTAGTAGTTAGGTGGCTATGTGCTATTTAGCCAGTCAGAGCAGTTCCTAGCTAAATAGTTCTGAATATCAGACTTTATGGGGCTCATAATCAAAATGGAAATACGTCTAAAATTGCGCCTAAATCGGCACTTGGACGATTAATAAAACAAGTCGTCCAAGTGCCAATAACCGAAACTGGTTTTAGACATATTTAAAAATAGCTTAGGCCTCTTCATTGCTGCTGTATACCCAGAGCTGAAAGGGACATTTTAGGAGGAGTGGTCAGGGTGGGATTTGGGCAGGACGTGGGTTGACCTAAATTTGGTCATACGGCAAGTATAACCGAAAGTTTAACAGGGCTGCCTGGACAGAACTTGTATGTTATGACTTAAGCGATGTAAAAGAAGGTCTAAGTGCCCAAAAGATATCTAAAATAACCAGATAACCACTGTAGACACAAAGTATAGACCCCCACACACTCACCCAGTGATCATTGACACCCCTCCCCCACAACACCATAAAAGTTGGAGTAAAAACGTACATACCTGCCTCCAGAATATCAACACCTAGCAAAGGAAAGCTTAGTAGAGCAGTACAGAGGTGGCTTAAGTAGTCTGGGGCTATTGGGGTTGTAGACAGGTGGATCTAGTAGGCTTTGGGGGTGTTTTTGGGAGCTCACCATGACCTAAACAGGAGTTCTGGTGAGATGTTTAAATGGCACCCTTTTTGTGAAGTTCACAGAAGTGCCCTGTAAGGTGCCCCACTACTGGGTTGCCATAGCTAGGTGTCCAGTCCATCACTTTTCTGGCCCCTCCCACGTCCAAAAGGTCTTGTTCTAAGCATTTTTGACTTGGACAATTTTTGGGACAAGAATGGGGTATAAAGATAGACATTTTAGCAGTCTGGCCGATCAAACGGCTGGATGTATAATTAGACAATTTTTGGGAAAAAATATTTTGGATGTATTTTTCGGGAATGGACTTTAGGCACTGCCGACTTTGGACGACTAGCGACTTAGACTGAAAATGGACTTAGCCATATCTTTTGATTATGCCCTTCTACATGTCTCCATGCCTATATTTATTAATGGAGATATCTTTAAAATCATAAGCCAAATGCATTCATGTAAGCTTTTAGGCAGGTAAAAGCAAAGACCAGGAGAGAAGAGATGGGGCTTGCCTGTTTGCCCTGCAGCTGACAAAAAGAACGGTACTCAAAATAAGAGTGAGACTTGGAACACACTGAAAGAGGCCATAGGAGCACCAGAATGAGACTTGGAATAAAATGAGAGGAGAGAAGCAGGAAAGAAAAATGATACAGTACAGAAAGGATGCAAAAAAGAGAGGAAGGAGAGTGATAAAGGAGAGGAAATAAATCATTTTAATTAGGGTTACTAGTTGTGGCATAGCCAGACAGCTAATTTTGGGTAGGACTTAGTCCAAAGTAGGCAGGCCTCTCTCTTTCTCTCACTTGTTACCTCCCAGCCCATGCAGCCTCTTTCTTTCTTTTCAGGCCATCATAAGTGGGCTATATACACTGCTGAACCAGATGCTTTTCCTCTGCCACAAAATGCAGACACGTCAAAGGGTAGGCTTCCAGGTCAGTGTGCAAAACCTGATGCCGGTGGACTGAAGATAGGGCTGCCCAGATTTTCAGAGAAACCCAGATACATGGCCCCGCCCTGTTCTTCCCCCAGCCCTGCCTTGTTCTGTCTCCAGACCCGCACCATTATGCTTCCCTGGCCCCATCCCCAGAATGCCTCGTCAGGAGACCCTCTGAGCATGTGCGGATATGTGTGACATCATGCTATGGTAACCTTAACTATACCGATATAACTGGGCTGCTGAAAAGGTCATTTTTTGTAAATCCAGTATGATACATGCATTGCCACTGACACAATCTATTAACATCTAGAGCAGCCAACTGACTTTTCATGCTACAGTTACAGCCTGCAGTGGTCTGGCCTAAAAAGAGTGTCAGTATCACCTTCAGAGCATAGACCTGGGATGGTTGTATATTGTAGCTCACACAGGGTTCTGCAGATGTGTCAAGTTCCCTGGTTCCAGGAGGGAGACTTTCCCCATTACTGGTCATATTTGTAATACAGTACAGACTCGATTATATGGCCTTTGCTAATTTGACCATCTAGCATATCCAACAGAGCCCCCTCCCCCCCCAATGGCATCATCATGTGTCATTAAGAGGTGTGCAGGCTCTCTTCCTGTTTTCCAGCTTCACAGGCTGCAAGGAAGCCATGTATCCAATATGTGAAGCAATTTTTAGACTTAGGTCCCTACTTTTGCAGTGAGAGAACCATTTGTTCCATGCATTTCTTAAGGGGTTACCATTGTTTTCCGTATTATCCAACTTTTCACTTATTTGACAATTGGTCGGTCCTATTTACATCAGATAATCGAAACTGTACCATATCTAATTGTTCATATTGAAAGCAATGGCACAGATCCCATAATGCATTAAGAAATGGCATCCAGAAATCCAGGAAAAGTCTAAATTCTCCATTTTGGAACAGGGTATCTTTGGTCCTATCTACCATCATAGAGTGGTTGCATAAAACATCCTACTCCACCATGACAGGAAATTTAATTCTTTAATCAAGCAGATTTTTTTCTGTCCCAGGATGCCATTGCTTTATTGTACTAAATTGGGGCTGAATGAATCACAAAAAAATTGAAGAAGGACAAATAAAATAAGAGTGTTGTGACTCTTAAAATATCATTTCTTCTTCGTCTTCGTCTAAATGGTATAAGAAGTTTTGAATTCCATCCAATTTACTGTACCTTTTCTGCTGACTTTTTTTTTTTTTTTTTGCATATCCTGTTGCTCTCAGCCAAATAACTGAAAAGGCAGCTTAATGCCTAGTGTAATTGGCTTATGTTAAAGTATTGATTTTACATTAGGGAAGATAAATGTTGAAGTATCGACAGCTTAACATTCTTCTTATTGAGACTGGCAGTTTATAGATGAAGAAGATGCTGCAGAGTGGACAAACTGTTACAGTTTCAGCATGTAAATAGCCCTCCATTAGGACAGAGGGAAACTGCTTAATCAGTTCTGCGGCTAGGAACCCTGAACTTTCAGTGTCTGGAGGGGGAGAGGTGCAGGTCAAAATCTTTTATGTTCAGATTAAATAAACAATGAACCAGAGTTAATGTATAAATCACTCTAAATCATAGCTTGGCCATTTTAACAGAAAATCAATCACAAGGAAAAGCGTGTAGGCATTTTCATGTGGAATAGCACAAGCTAATATAGGACCTTCTGAACTACTTGTCAGTTGCAACTTCAACTAGATTTTTCTCTTGGCTTTATTTCCTACCCTGACTGCCAATACAGGCAGAAATTAAAGGTCATTGAGTCAATGGACTAGGAGACAGAACTTTTGGCTTATCTATTTTGTTTTCCACAGAGCTGAATGGGTAAGGTCTGCACATCGGTAATCGCACATCTTTTCATCTCCGAGTCTGAATTACTTTTCCAGACAATAGTCAAAAACATGACACGTTTTAGTTATGGGTTGGTAGATGGGATTTTTCTTTCCCTTGAAAATGAGAACATGGCCTCTTTCCTGAACAGTGGCCTTTCCCATGTGGGTTAGCTAATATGCACCAGTGCAGTGGTAACAAAAAGCAGGATTATGTTCCTACATGACTAATATATCTTCTGTAAATAAGCTCATTATCTTCATACCCTTATTAGTAGTGATCTGGCAAGCTTAAAATTATTATATTTTGGAACTACAGTAAAAGGAAGTAAAGGAACGCCACGCAGATTAAGAAAAATGCTAGAATCATATTACAAGACCTGTTTCTAGATTCCTTATTTCCAATTTTCCAAGTTTATTCAATATTTGATTAATCGCTTATTTAACATTCTAAGCGATGTACATGTATAATAATAAACATAAGTTAATAGAGGGAGACTGACAATTTAATTTAAAAAAAAACAAAAAACTTAAGACAAACATGGGATACAAAGAAAAAGGAGAAGGGAAAGAAATACAATTTTGAGAAGGTTAAAGAAAACATTTATGGTAAACAACATTAGGAAGGAAAAACGAAGGGAGGCAAAAGTAGTAAATATAGTGAGATCTATAGAAAACTTTGGTCGGGTCGTACGTTCTGGTTATCTCAGCTGTCAAATGCATCTTTAAAAAGAAATCATTTTCTCAAATGTGATCATGCTGTATATCAAATAGCATCCTAGTTAAGGTTATCAGATGTCCGGATTTACCCTGACATATGGGCGTCTGGATTGCTTTTCAAAACCTGGCACTTTGCCGTGGGTTTTGAAAAGCTTCCAGTTCGGATGCAAGGCTTGCTGTGACATCATTGCGCCACGCATGCGCAGATGCCCTCCTGACACAGCTCCAAGAACAGCAGGGCTGAGCGGCAGGGCTGGGGGTGAGACAGGGGTGGAATGGGGCATGACTTGGTACAATGGGGCATGGCTGGGTGGAACTAGGTGGGCCTGGGGGAGGGACCATAGGTCCGTATTTTATAGTAGTAAAATCTGGTAACCCTAATCCTAGTCATAAAGCTAAATAGCTGTTCTGTTGTAGTCTGCTATAAACTTAATTGACCAGCTCTGAATATCAACATGACCGGCTAAATATTTAGCAGCCAAAAATCGACCAGATATTCAATGTTGGTCACCGGAAATAACCCAGCATTGAATATTCAGGTTCAGCACCAACCGCAGGAGTCAGCCAGGATAAATCCCACAATATGAATATTGGTCCCTAGGGGTCCTTTTACTAAACTGTAGTATGCACTGTTGTGTTGTGGTGCTGGGAGAAGCAGTCATAGGGTACCCACTGCTACTACAACTTATCATTACTATAGTGCTGCCAGACGTACACAGGGATATAAAGTAAACATGCAAGAGACAATCCCTGCTCGATAGAGCTTACAATTAGAGAATCTCACCAAGATGTGTACCAAAAATTAGTACAAATTCCAAACTCCTCACATCCAATACCAAATCCCCAGCTCCTCATAAGTACCATCTGGGCTCAAAGGTTTTTACTGCCCTGGGCTTTATGTACTATCTCTTCACTAGAGCTACTGTTTAACTTTAATGATAAACTTTATTTCTTACTTTATTATTAGCTTTTAATGTGGTTTTCCTTTCAGGGATATAGGAGCCAACATGTTTCACCTGAGAAGGTTTTTTTAAAGGCTTATCACCTCTATTGGAAAAAAGAAACAAAGCATTTCCATTTTAATTTTTAAATCATTTAACATACTAGTATCTATACTTTAAATCACTCCCCAAACTCACAGTGTTAATATATATATATATATATATATATATATATATATGGTATAAATTAAAACCAACTCCTTCATACCTTGTTTAAACTTTACACCATCATACCGGACCACTGAATATAATTCAATATGGCCACGGCATCTTTCTCTCCCTTATACACCCACCGGTGCCGATCAGCTGACGTTTACGTCATTACGATTCACTTCAGCGGCATAGACCAGAGAGACTTCAAAGGGAACTACTTAGATGCTAGTTAAGGCAAAGTTATTAAGAAATTTTAAAGCACTATCTATATAATGAGATAAGCGATTTTCTCTGACATCAACCCCTCAAATTAGAGTGACCCATTCCAGCTCCAGATTTAATCCAGTGGGAACAACCGTATTTAGTCGGTAAATCCACCGCTGTTCTGCAAAATTCAGTTTTTCTTCTCAATTAGAGAATGACATAGGGATAAATTTGTCCCTGTCCCCGAAGGAACTCAATTTTCCTGTCCCGTCCCTGCAAGTTTTGTTGCTGTCCCTGTCTTGCTCCCTATCCTGCAAGCTCTGTTATAACCATACAAGCCTTGAACACTTATGATTTTTAAGTGTTTGGGGCTTGTTCAGGTGAGGACAGAGCTTGAAGGAATGGGGCAGGGACAGGAAAAGAACTCACCGAGACAGGACAGGAAAATGAGTATTTTTTCCTCATGTTATTCTCTACTTACAATCTAATCAAACAGACAAACAGGACAAATATGGGGTTAGTACCCATTCCTCTTCTCCCGCTTGAGTTAGGAGGACATTTAGAGCTCAGGAGAGGAAGAAGACCTGGATCAGAATCCAAAAAATTGGCAGGGATTTTAGTGCTCCCTTGGACAGTATTTCTCAAGTAAGTCCAGGAGTACCCCTTGCTAGTCAGGTTTTCAGGATATCCACAATGAATATGCATGAGATTCATTTGTATGCACTGCCTCCATTGTTAGAGCTACCACATGGCTCCAGAAAAAGGAGGATGTATTAAGACATCCAGGTTTTACTTCTATTGCTTTCAACGGAAATAAAACCCAGATATATCTATCTGTCTTCCTTGCTTCAATTGCTTTCAATGGAAGTAGAACCTGGATATCTCAGTCTGTCCTCTTTTTTTTCTGGAGCCTTATGATAACTTTATCCATTGTATGCAAATCTCTTTTATCCATATTCATTATCTATATCCTGGAAACCTGACAGGCAAGGGGGTACTCCAGGACCAACTTGGGAAACACTGCCCTAGGAAACAGGGAACCCTAAAGGGAGAAACTTCTAGTTTCTCTATACCCCAGCCTCCAGTCCCACTCATATCCATAGGTACTTCCTTCAATACTCTATTAAATACTCACGTATAGCCCTTTGATTTCCTTCTGACCCTGCCAGCCTCCTGCCTCCTTCTTGGAAAGGACTTCTGCATTTCCACAGTTCTTATAGATGGTACTCACCATTCTACTGAGTATTTCAATCCTCAGTCTGGTCTTTCAGCTGCCTCGTTAGGCTTTCCAAGCCCCAATAAATTGTCTCGGTGTGATCCAAGCTACATTCTGACATCATCAAAGATTTTGATTACAATACTGCAGGAAACTCACAGTAAGTTGTTCTTCCCTACTAGAATTTCTCAAGCCTGGAAGTCATATCTTTGTGATTGCTGTGACCCCCCATCCCTGTATGCATGGTGGTGCCTTTGACACTCTTTTTGTATTTGGTTTTATTTTTGTATTCTTTTTTTTTCAGTTATTTTATGTATTATTGTTTATTTTGTGATTCAATCTGGATGGATGAAAGACTTTAATCATTAATTTTGTCTTACTAGTCCTTCCTTCTTTCTTGTCTGACCGCTAACGGCATAAAGCCTCCAACTTACCTGCCATATATGCCGATGCCCATCGGAGAATTGCACCCATCTTTGTTTCTGGTGATGTGACTGACTTGCAGTGTGTGAGGTATGCTTCCCATTGGTTTCTCTCATGCTGCCCTTCACGCTGAGGCGGAGTTTGCTTCAGGGGCGACCCACTAGCAAAATCTGGTGTCAGAGGTCTGGTGCTGTGGTGAAGTCTGACTGTTCATGCTGGCAGGGGACTGTTTGTCTTTGGTCCCTCAATCTACTTTGTAGCCGGTAATCAGCGTTTGTGGCCTGCCTGGAGCTGCCTCCTGCATCGTTTGGAGTCCGTTTTCCCTGATGGCCTGTGCTTTACAATTTTAATTCTTCGTCCAACAGCCTTGCATAGAATTAAGATGGATGTGATGTTCTAGCGAACTGGACTGAATCTTTGACTCCTCTATAGACTGGAATTTTATTTTATTTTTATTTTTGTTTTATATTTTAGGCCACTTTATTTGCTAGCTTATATTTTTTGCTTTTATGCTTTCTTTGGCCCTCTTTTACAAAGGTGCGCTAAGCATTTTAGCGCGGATTTAGTGCGTGCTAAATCAATGCGTGCGCTAACTGTTAACGTGTCCATAGGATAATATGCACGCATTCGCATTTAGCGCGTGTTTAGCGTGTGCTAATATTGAGCGCACGCTAAAAATCTTAGCACACCTTTGTAAAAGAGGGGGTTTGTTTTTACTTCTTTTAGGGGTCCTTTTTTTAAGGTGCGCTAACTGATCTAGCGTGCACTAAAGATCAGTGTGCACTAAATGCTAAGACATCCATTATATTCCTATGGGCATTTTAGCATTTAGCGTGCACTAATCTTTAGGGTGTGCAAAATCAGTGCAACTTAATAAAAGGACCCGCCTTATTTTTTTCTTTATTGTATTTATGCATAATGTAATATATATTTAATACTTATTTTTAGATAATTTAGATTGTTCACCTTTTGGACAGAGAGGGAAGTTTATTGTTCCTTCAATACAATATATTGTAAATTGTGATCCGCTTAGGTCTAAGTGGAATATAAATGTTAAAAATAAATAAATATAGTCCAAATTTAACTACTCTATGCATTTCTCTATATATAAATTGCTATATTTTGAATCCAAAAACATAAGGAAGATACAGTACAGAATGCAGCACACAAGAACAGTGTGTCCTGTCTGTGCTAGGAGGAACTTACTTCAGACCACATACTATGCGAGCATAATTCGTTCTGGAAGCCTGCTTGTAATCCAAAGCACTCATATATCAAAGCAAATTTCCTCATAGGAAATAATGGAAACTCAGGCGATTCGTTCCACAACCCAAAAACTTTAATACAATATACTATACGTATTTGTGTTGCAAGACTTCGCTCGTTTAGAACAGTCACTACATTCCTGCAGCATCAGAGAGAAGAACCATCGTCTCAGTTGTGATGTGTGTATACTGTATGTACTTGTATTGCAAGACATTGCTTGTATATCAAGTTAAAATGTAATCAAATTATTTGCTTGTAACTTGCAAACCAAGTTACTTGCAATCCAAGGTTTTACTGTATTACTGATTATATATATACTCGTTATATATATATATATATATACTAGTCTTTAAGCCCGTTACATTAATGGGTGCTAGAATATATGTATGTATGTCTTTCATTCTTTCTTTCTCTCTCTCTCCCCTTGGCCAAGTAGGCCTTCTCCCTTCCTTTTACCTCCCCCTGTCCAGCAGCACTCCTTACCTGCTCCCCCTGTCCAGCAGCACTTCTTCCCTGCTCCCCAGTCACTCTTCCCTGCTCCCCCTGTCCAGCATTCCCTCCACCTCCATTTCCCCCTCCCTACTTCCCTGTGCAGCATTTTCCTCCCTCCCCACTTCCCTGTACAGCAGCTGCAGCAGCATTTCTTCCCCTGTCCATTTTCCTATGAGAGCTGCTATCTTCAGCTGTTTTTTTTTTTTTTGTAGTTGAAAGCCGCCGCTGCAATTAGGGTTCGCCGGCCGCTAGCGCTTAGCCGCATCCTGAGAGCCGGGTGAAAGCGGCGACCTGCAGTTGTCCATTTTTTTTTGTTGTTGAAAGCCGCCACCGCAGCTCCTCTCTCGATTGTGGTGCAGAGCGGGAAGCGGGTCCTCAGCACCGGCCGGGCGGCTCGCGGTGCCGGCCCTCAGGAGCTCGAGGTCGGCGGCGGACATGGTGGCAAAAAGGAACAGAGATCGTTGGCGGCGCGAGATGGAGAGCAGGTGACGTAAAACCCGCGCATGCGCACTCGTGTTTCCGCGACGGGATCAGGGAACACGATTTTTTTAGTGCGCATGCGCGGCCTATCATTTTATTATATTAGATATATCTTTTTTTTTAAATTTACATTATATAAGAAGTCCAGATAACATTTATTTCAGGTGAAAAAGAAGGAAATTGTAACCACTCACCAAGGGTTGAATATAGGTCAGTGATGTGCCATGCCATTATTTGTATTATACTTGACAGAAATGGGGCAGGAGAAGATAGTGAATTTTCCTGATACACATGGGGTTCTGTTGGTGTCAACTGAATTTTGTTCTGCATTGTTTACGCAGTGAAGCCTGAAGGGGCCCTGAAGCTCTGAGGTAAATATCTTAAATTCTAAAGACTGATCAGTGCTCTGACCTTTTATTAGACAGTCAATAAGTTAAATGTTAAAGAAAAAGAAAAGAATATTCTTTATTAAGCTATAAACTGCAATATAAGAAATTAAACCGGTACTAAAAATTGGTTAAATAGTAACTAACCGTCTCTTTTACGAAGCTGTGTTAGGCTTTTTTATCGCTGTCCACGGTGATATTAGCTCCGATGCTCATAGGAATTCTGTGAGCGTCAGAGTTAATGCTACCATGGCCGGCAATAAAAAAAAGTCTAACACAGCTTCGTGAAAGGGAGTCTAAGTTATGCAAAGTAACTAGTGAAATACATTGCATCTTAGACTAAGGGCTCCTTTTACTAAGGTACGCTAGTGTTTTTAGCGCACGTAGGAAATTACTGCACGCTACACTGTGTGCCACGCTTCTAGAACTAACGCCAGCTCAATGTTATTCCGCGCGTTAAAGCCCTAGCGTACTTTAGTAAAAGGAGCCCTTAATAAAGAACCAAGAAGGTGTTTTACAGAAACCACCACATTGGCAAGGAGACTAACTGGGTTGAAGAGCACCGTTTAAAGGTTGTTTAGTAGTTTGCTTACTGAGCGCCATTCATTCAAAGGACTTAATGTGTTGATTATCACAGTGGTTCCCAACCCTGTCCTGGAGGAACACCAGGCCATTTGGGTTTTCAGGCTAGCCCTAATGAATATGCATGAAGCAAATTTGCATGCCTATCACTTCCATCATATGCAAATCTCTCTCATGCATATTCATTAGGGCTAGCCTGAAAACCCGATTGGCCTGGTGTTCCTCCAGGACAGGGTTGGGAATCACTGGATTATCACAAATATGTCTTATTGCAAATGTCTTAGGGACCCCTTTACTAAGCTGCAGTAAGCACTAATATATATATATCAAGGGCTATACACTTAGTCCAGTGAATTTCCACTTTCTTCATTCCACAGGAAAAATACAGAGGAAAAATAAAGTTGAATATTGCTGGACTAAATGTATAGCCCTTGATGGGGACTGCATGGACTGTGTGGATTTGCATATTCAAATATCCCTGTTGTCTAATGTAAAGTGGAACATTGTTCCAAGTATCAGGGCTGACACAGGAAAACAAACTAACTCTAGTCATATGTAATCTCACTTGCTTTAAAGTAGGGCCATTCAAATCTCCAGAATTGACTGAGCGTAAACTGTGTGATGGGGTATATAAGAAAAAGCAATCAATCAAGTATTTTGGTGCCATCCCTTGCAAATTCTATAAGAAGCGCCCAAAAGTTAGGTGCCGATATAGGCATTGTTCAGCGCAATTGAAGTAAAGTTGGGTGCTGTTTAGTGAATCACGCTGAGCGGCACCTATTTTGAAGGCACCCATTAAATAGGCCAGCTCTAGGCTTAACTAAAAAGTTAGGCGCCCATACGAGCGCTTAAGCATGTTTAAGAGCAATGATTCTATAAGAAAGCGTCTAACACGTAGCCATGCCCATGCCTAACATGCAATAACGCCTATTTTTTTGAAGGTCGCCTAAATTTTTAGAGGCACCTTGTTGCAGAATCACACTTTCTTGATGGGCGACTGTTTCAATCAGTGCTGATTAAAAAGCTTAATTGAGCTTGTTTTTTTTTTATTAAGTATTTTCAACATATTACATCCATTTAAACATAATAAGATATGTATTTCAAAGTAATTTATACATCATCCAAAATCAAATTAACCACTTAAGGTGAATACCCATCTAACCCACAATTGAAGGAAGACAACTCTTATAATTCAGATAACATAAAAAAATCAAAAAATAGGAATAGAAGGAGGGAAAGTAAAAAAAGCTTGTTATTCAATTTAGATAGGCGCCTATCTAGTTGGGCGCCTCCGAAATAGGTGCCCTACTTTAGGCGCTGGTTACAGAATTTGGGCCTAAGTGCTTCGCCATGGGGAATGACTTTGTACAACAACTGGACATCCAGCATGACCAACCATTGATTCTGATCTGTCCATTCTAGGGCCTGAAGTTTGCTTAAAAAATCAGTGGAGTCATGGACATAAGAAAAAGTATTGCTCACAAATGGCTGCAAAAAGTGGTCAACAAACACTGACAATGGTTCTAGGAGATATCCCCTGCTAGTCTTCCTGGTGGCTTATCTAAACCCTTGTTAATCTTCGGCAGGATATACAAAACAGAATATTTTAGAGCTACGGGGTTCAAAAACCTTGACTCTTATTTGGTCAAAAATCCTTGTTTCTCCCCTTTCTGTGTCATCTCATTGATTTTAAGATGCAATTCCCCAGTGGGATTCAATGATAGTAGAGAATAATCTCATTTGTTGCTCAACTGCCATTGTACCACAGTGACAAAATCCAATCTGGTCTGGAACACAATCATTCCCACTTTGTCAACTTTCCAAATTACATTGAATATTGTACAGCCGCATGGATTAAATAACACCATTGATTGGTTTTATTTCTACTAAACAGTTGTCTAACAACAATCGCCTCTTCAATCTATCTGTCTCTTTAAAGTCAGGAGAGATACTGTTGCTAGTGAGTCTGCCATGCCCCCTAACAGGCAAAAGTGATATCAGGGCAAGGGCGGTTATAACGTAGCGGTTACAGGAATTAATGCTGATGCCAATTGAGGGAAGCAACAACAGTGACTATTTTTGCTTTTTTTCTCTCTCAGACAGCTTGGTTGAGTTACTAAGATACAGTTAAAGTTTTTGTGGTTTATTTCAGCACTTTTGCCCCATTGCCCTGAAGAAGTGGTCATTGCACCATGAAACACGGGTCCACACAGGACTTTTGAAAAGGGCTCACTTAGTTGCATTGCCCTTAATTCATTTTTCAATTGCGTTCTGGAGGTTTTATGTTTGAATCATATTATTGAGAAACAGAAAACAATCACAACCAACAAGACACCAGCAGTACAACGAGAAGGTATAAAAAACAGCAAATAGCAAGCTCAAAACAATTTTCAATTTCAGCCTCCAATCTCAGTCCCAAACCCACCCAAACCACACAACCACCCACCCTAAAGCAAGGGAGCAAAAGAAAACAAAAAGAGAGGAAAAGGAAGAAAAAAGAGAGGACAAGAAGTAGCACAAACAGAAGATACATAGTGTATTTAACAAACAGCTCAGAAGTTCAAAAGTCTGCTCCTTGCGATTGGGGAAAAGGAGTTCCAGAAAGGCCCCCAAATGAGCAGAAATTGGCAGCCCGCTGGGGAATCCAGGGTTCTGAGCTGTGTGCGTTCCATTTCAGCATAGTTGTCATATGGAGACACCATTGTTGAAGCGTAGAGGCCCGGTGCTCTAGCCAGAGCCACAAAATAGTCTTTTTTCCTTGAAGTATCGCCCGTTGAAGAAAATTAAGGTAGCCTCGCGGCATGGGGGATTGCAAGGAAATAACATCAAAAAGAATCTGCGCCTCCAGCATGACACCACACTTCCAGAGAGAAGAGAGGGCCCGCAACAACAAATCCCCAAAACGCTGAACTTCAGGACATTGCCAAAACATGTGTCCCAAAGTGGCCTCCCACCATCCACACTTAGGGCAATTAGAGGACTGAGCAATCCCAGCCAAATAGGCCCAGTTTATATTATATTATATTTATATTGAAGCTCCCAGCAGGCGACATTGATTGTAACCTTGCGAATAACTAGCACAAAGGATTTGAAGGTAGCCTCCGGTAGAGTAATGGAAAGATCTGATTCCCATGCTGCAGCATAGATGCAATATTGAAGGGCGGGAGAAGAGTCCAAAAGCGATCTATGAGGGAATCTCAAAGGGACCTTATTTTGAGTCCGCAAGGTAAAAAGAAAGCCCAATTCCTCCTGAACATCTTCAGTTAGATCTGTCCAGCATAGACTCCGGATATAATTATGAAGTTGTAGATAAGGGAAGATATCATGTGGAGACAGTGAAAACTCCCTTTGCAAGTCCGAGAAGGGCAGCATCTTTCCCTCTTCAGTGAGCACATGAAAAAGATAGTGAATGCCTTTCTGCACCCAGCGTTGAAAGTCAGGAGAAGAAGTACCCACTGGAAAGTGCGGATTGTGTCTGATGGCCAAGTAACAGGATGCCTTAGCAAAGGAAATCTGGAGGTTTTATAGGACAGTGATGTTAAAAAAGCTGAGCTGATTATTTGCCTCTCTTTAAACCTGATTATTGTGATTATTGTGGAGATGTGTTTGAATCAGTACTTTAGAGGAAAGGCAGGAGAGGGGAGATATGATAGAGATGTTTAAATACCTAGAGCATGTGGCATAAATACTCCTGAGGTGAGTCTCTTTCAATTGAAAGGAAACTCTGGAATGAGGGGGTATAGGATGAAGGTGAAAGGGGACAGATTCAGAAGTAACCTCAGAAAATACTTTTTCATGGAAAGGGTGATGAATGCTTGGAATGGCCTCTGAGTGGAGGTGGTGGAGACAAAAAGTATATCTAAATTCAAGAAAGTTTGGAACAAGTATGTTGGATCTCTAAGTTGGAGGAGAGAATAGTAGATTGCATGGTTAGGCAGGCTAGATAAGCCATATGGTCTTCATCTGCCTTCATTTTTCGCTCTTTCTATGTATCAGGCAGGGAATGGCTTTTAAGGGCTTCCACAAGTGTGGTTGTTTCAATGGCAAGCCTTAAGTGGGGTGAATTTGCCAGAACCACCCCTGTATATTCTAGCTGATAGAAATTTTCTTGAATGATATTTGGCAGACGATGAAACATAAAACTAGAAGGGATACAATTTATTTTTAATACAATTAAAGGCAATGTATATTTAGCTTTCTGAAGCTTCAACAGGTTAAAATATCACACATTTCCTACATCCTTTGTTAATTATAAAACAAATGTTAATCTTCCTTATAGTATCATTATAGGTCTGTTCAAATTGTTCTCAAAGGACATATCGTGAAGTAATTAAATTCACCAAATTCATTGGAAAGCAAATTGATTTCTTATTCTTTTGCACTTGATAAATGTAGAACCTTATGACATGCAGCAACAATTTAATTTTCTACAATTATCTATGTAATATATTTTTGGTACCTCATGCTTCTAAGTTAATTAAGGAGAAAGCATCAAGAATTAAACAGACAGGCTGCAGCTGGAAATGATTCAGAATAATTTTGAAAACCAGTAAGCAGCTAATTATAAAGAGGAAAAGAAATTGGTCATGCAAGCTTTTCTAACTCTTTTTTTTTTTGTATATATATTTTTTGTAATCGGTTTTATCATTATTTATTTATTAAAAAAATTATATACCGCATACAACTATGCAGTTTCCATATCACATACATAAAAATATAACAGAAGGCCTCTTCTATGAAGCTGTGCTAGCATTTTCTAGTGTGGGGAGTCACTCTGAATGGCCTGCGCTGCTCCCGACGCTCATAGGAACTCAATGAGTGCCGGGAGCAGCGCAGACCATTCAGCGTGGCTCTCTGTGCTAAAAACCACTAGTGCGGTTTCGTAAAGAGAGGGATAAACATATCTAATCAACATTGTTAATCGTCCCTGTTATATTAGGGATAGAGCACAAATTCAATCAGTTCAGAAATACAAGCATATTATATGAAAGACTGCAAATTACACAGTATACAACGACTAGAAAACATGTTCTCAGGACAGTAACCCTTATTTCATGTTTTTTAAGTGTTATGAAAACTGATAATCCTACAAAACAATATTTATGGAGGTAATCTAGCACCTGTTCATAGGTTGATCCAGTCCTGTGTGTATTCCCATAATGATTCTGTTTCAAGAACAAAGAATCACACAATGTATTCTAGCTTAAGAAAAAAAAAATTCTCCTAAGGACACTTCAGCATTTCTACCAGAAGTCAAAGAGCAACAATTTAATATTCAGACATGTCATCACTTGGCATGACTCAGAATATTCACAGTATTACACTAGAGACACTTCTGCAGAGGTAAGTTTCTGCAGATTTCACAATTGCATTCAGCGCCTGATAAACTCAGAAACAGTGGCTTGAGAAAATTAGTCATCTTTAAGAAAGGAAATTAGATTGCTGTTGTATCTATATATATAAAATCGGAGGTATGTATGTGTGTGTGTATGTGCCGCGATCACGCAAAAACGGCTTGACCGATTTGAACGAAACTTGGTATGCAGATCCCTCACTACCTGGGATGATATGTTCTGGGGGTCTCGCGGCCCACCTGCACACGTGGGCGGAGCTACAAACAGAAAATCAGATTTCACCCATTCATGTCAATGGAAAAAATGTAAAAAGCTGCCATTCTCACAGTAATTCAAAAACGGCTTGACCGATTTGAACAAAAATTGGTATGCAGATCCCTCACTACCTGTGGTGATATGTTCTGGGGGTCTCGCGGCCCACCTGCACACGTGGGCGGAGCTACAAACAGAAAATTGAATTTCACCCATTCAAGTCAATGGAAAAAATGTAAAACGCTGCCATTCTCACAGTAATTCAAAAACGGCTTGACCGATTTGAACGAAACTTGGTATGCAGATCCCTCACTACCTGGGTTGATATGTTCTGGGGGTCTCGCGGACCTCCTGCACACGTGGGCGGAGCTACAAACAGAAAATCTGATTTCACCCATTCATGTCAATGGAAAATATGTAAAAAGCTGCCATTCTCACTGTAATTCAAAAACGGCTTGACCGATTTGGACAAAACTTGGTATGCAGATCCCTCACTACCTGGGGTGATATGTTCTGGGGGTCTCACGGCCCACAACTTTATTTTGCTTGCTCAAGGGTGGGTTCACCCAAGAATTTATATGTTCTTGCTCCAGGAGGTGAAACTAAAATTGTTGTTTATAATCACGTTTTGCGTTAGTTGTATTGTATTCATTTTGTCAAATATTTTACTTTATAATTTGAATATTGTACTTTTTATTAAGCTGTAAAAAAATACTTTCATTCACCACTATAAAGTATCTTTATTTGAATCCATTTATAGTGTTATTGCTATAATTAAATACCCGTGCAACGCCGGGGCATCAGCTAGTCTACAATAAAATGTAATTATACAAGGGACAATAATAAGATTTTTTTAGTGAATAAACGTATGTTTATCTGGATAAAAACTGCAGTCACTTCACTGCTGTGCCCTATTTTTATGGGCAAAGGTTCATGCACTTTGATCACCACATGTATTTTTACTCACTGATAATAAGATAAAATTAGGTTTTTGAGAGAAAATAGACTTGGAGAATGAATATTAAAATCCCCAAGTGTAACTGCTGGCAAATACATTGTACCTGCCTTGTTGCACTTGTAAAGGATGTGGCTACTTTGCACCATATATGCAAACTGGTAGGATTTTCTAAAGGAAACTATGAGAATTTTTCCTTTAAAAATAAGCCTGCAATTCTTTGAAAACAAGCCCACTAATTCCCTCAAGTAATGAGAAAGGAAGCAAAAAATACTTTTGCAAATGTTTTCATGCATAAATATATATTGACTGTTAAATTGCAATATTGTTTTCACAGCTTAGTTTTCTACAGGGAAATTGACATCGTAAAATCATAATGTAAGTACATGCATACAGTATATTCCACCCCACCCCACCCCATATGAGTGCCTTCCCTATTATTTTTTAAATAATTCATTCAATTTCATTGAAATTCCTGACACAGGTTGTAGACTACACCATGACAAATAAGGGGAAAAGGAAACCAACATATTTGCATACCCAAAGATTACGGGCTGCAGATACAAATCATTCCTGGATAGAACCTTTATGTTCCAAGTGAACAGACAGCAAGTCTGGCTGAAAAATCACATAAACGAACCCAACCTGTCTTACAGTGCATTCCGCAAATCGATCAAAACCACCCTATTCGAAAAAAAATTCACTGACTAAAATCGTCCCCTCCCGCACTAGGACTCCCCTCCCTTTAAACGCCTTTCTTTCTTTCTCTCAACATGCCCCTCATGTAATTAGATATTCGCTATCCATAGTACTCCAATTCAAATGGAAGTTCTAAAGAAATACTCAGTTACTCATTACCCATTGAACCCTAATCTGTAACTTTCCCCTCTTCACTATTGTATTATATTTAGACTCATTGTACGATACTATATTTAGACTTATGTATGGTGTTGTCTTTAGACTTACTGTATTGTATTATATTTAGACTCATTGTATTATATTGTACTGTGTTGTATACACTCATTGTATTGTATTGTATTGTATTGTTTTGTCTTGTATTGTATGTTGACTTATTGTATTGTATTGTGACCTTGTTATTCGCTGAATGTCCAGCCTTCTTACAGTGTAAACCGCCTAGAAGTCACCTGACTATGGCGGTATAGAAAAATAAAGTTATTATTATTATAACACAATTGTCCAAAAGTTGGCTTAAAAATAAAAGCAAAAATCATATTTCACAGATAAGGGGAAGCCCTATTTATGTCACTTAAAAAGCTGATGCCAGGTTCAAACAATTTTTATTGATGCAAACACAGCAAATACAACACCAGCGCACCCCAAAGGTGCACAGTTCAAATAATAATGCATCATATACAATAATAGAACAATATCCACGCATATAAACTGCATCCGGACTTAGGTGCGGTTTATAGAATATACATAGGCCCAGATTCTATAAGTGGTGGTGGTGGTGGTGGCAGCAGCCATCTATAAAACAGCTGCCAATCGCGTTTCAGTTATGCAACCGCGCCATTTACAGAATCACAGCTTTGCAAAAGGTAGGCGCTGGAAATGTGGACCAAGGTTTCAAGGCCTACATTTCTGGTACCTAACTTTCGCGTGAATCACAGCTATGGAGGCACTTTATAACGCCTAATGCCACTTCCGGTGTTAGCTACAACTGCAACGTTAGATGGCATAAAGCGCTTCCACATCTGCAATGCAGGTAATTACATTTTTTTAAAAAATTGCTTTTTCTCCTTTTTAAATAGCATTTTGAACTTAAGCTAGGTGCCAGAATGGAGCCTACCAGCTCCTAATTTAAAGCACCATTTATAAAATATGGACCGTAGTGCCTGTCTTTGTGGCTAAAATTTAGATGTGTCTGTTTATTACAATGAAAACCTGGCATAAATGCCTGTGCTTAACTTGTGCGGACATCAGGCGTATCATATAACAGTGCACCCAGTTTTTAGGAATGTCCACAACCTACCCATGTCTCTCCCCTAGCCTGGACCCCTTTTGAGATCCGCACTGTATAACTTATGTGCACCACTTTATAGAAAACATTTAGGAAATTGTGTGCATGAATGCTAATTAGTGCCAGTTATTGCTTGTTGATTGGTGGTGCAGGTTGACTTGTTAACTAAGTTGTGTATGGAAATTTGGAATATGCACAGTAATGATTAAACTCTATACCAGTAGTATAACCATGGGAAGGGTCCCCCAATTTGGGTTGATAACACCCCCCCTCCATTTGAGATGCTGCTAACTGCTTTGGCTGGCAGGGGGTCCCCAAGCTTCGCCATGAAAAAGTGGGCCCACCATGCATGCATGATACATGACATCATTGTCTTGCATGCACAATGGCATCACATGCATGCGTGGCAATCACTGACTTGGTCCATGCTACCGGCACCCATGGGCCTGCTCTTCCACTGCTCAGTGGCTCTCGTGGCCTATTCCGGCTCATTCGCAGCCTATTCTGGTCCTCTCACATGCCGCAAACCTCGAGATAATCAACCTTAGCTGCTCCCCTGACCCCTTTGAGCAGAGAACACCCCCCAAGGAAAAATGTTCTTCACCCTTGTTACACTGGACACAAGGAGGTATATAAAAGAGGGGACATGGTTGTGGGCATGGATGGGAGCATAGGGATAGGTAGGGATGAAGGAGTCTGGGACTGGTTTCCTAAGTGTTGAACTAAGTTTTCTTTTTAATAAAATGCTGAATTATGTTTAGTGGCAGACCTAACTTATCTCATGTTCTAGCCTGCCTGAACTGGGTGTTAGCTTGTGCATTCTAGCTTCTTATGGCTATCTCAGCATAAACGACATGTAACAGAAAGACTGCAGGGCTTAGATAAGTGACCTGCTAGTGACCTGCTAGTGTGAGCTTAGGACCAATGATTGTTAAGGAAAGTAGCACGTGAAAAGTTTTTTCTAGAATTCAGTTGTATAGCCAGAAGAATATATATATATATCTGTAACTTCCTGGTTTCTGGACTTCTGAAGCCAGCTTGGGGCTCAGGGGTCCGCATATGCTGAATAAACATCTGTGCTTTCTTAAAGTCTCTAAGTTTTGTGGCTGCCCAAAGTGACCTTTCATTTTGTATTGCAAGACGTTGCTCGTATATCAAGTTAAAATTTAATAAAATATTTGCTTGTCTTGCAGAACATTTGCAAACCAAGTTATTTGCAATCCAAAGTTTTATTGTATATTCCAATCTTTGTTTTTGTGTATTTCTTTTTATAAATCATGTAAGCTTAGTATAAGAATGTAACTTTTAGGTATAAGAATGTAATTTTTAGGAATGCTTTTGTATGGAGGCTCTGATGAGAATTGAACTCACATCCCCTGGTTTACAAAAATGAAAGGTCACTTTGGGCAGCCACAAAACTTAGAGACTTGAAGAAAGCACAGATGTTTATTCAGCATATGCGGACCCCTGAGCCCCTAGCTGGCTTCAGAAGTCCAGAAACCAGGAAGTTACAGAGATATATATATATTCTTCTGGCTATACAACTGAATTCTAGAAAAAACTTTTCATGTGTTACTTTTCTTAACAATCATTGGTCCTAAGCTCACACTAGCAGGTCACTAGCAGATCACTTATCTAAGCCCTGCAGTCTTTCTATTACATGTCCAGGAGGGCGGAATACAATATCGTATGCTAAGATAGCCATAAGAAGCCTAGTTAAACTTTCGGTACGATTAAGTTTAGGTCAGCCCACGTGCCACCCAAATACCGCCCTCACCACTCCTCCTAAAATTCCCTTTTTAGCTCTGGTTGTACAGCAGCACTGAATAGGCCTAAGCCGTTTTTAGGTACTAAAACCTGTTTCGATTATCGGTACTTGGACGACTTGTCTTTTAGATTGTCCAAGTATCGATTTATGTGGGTTTTTAGACTTTTTAAAAAAATTTTATTATAAGCCCCTTTGAATCAGTATGGACATCTTATTCATTGCAACCCAAAGGAAGATGGAAACCATTATGCAAAAGGTCTGTATGCTCATCTAACTCTCTGTGGGCAAAATAACGGATAATTTGCAGTTTAGTAACTAAAATTTGTCAGTTTTGAGAATTTACATTTGCTGTCTATATTTTGCACTGTACAGGAGGAAATGCAAAGGAGAACACTTTATATGATCAATCATGCAATTAAAAATGTTAAATGAAATGCAGACCTAATATCTATTTATATATTTATCTATATATTAATATCTATTTACTATTTATTTTAGGTATTTATATACCACCTATCAAAGTTATCTAAGTGGTTTTACAATCAGGTACTCAAGCATTTTCCCTATCTGTCCCAATGGGCTCACAATCTATCTAACATACCTGGGGCAATAGAGGATTGACTTGCCCAAGGTCACAATGTGGGATATAAATCCCCTCCCAACCCCCCCCCCCCCACACACACACACACACACACACACATGATTCCAAGGAGCAGCATGGAATATGAACACACATACACATAAGCTCAAACAGTTTTCTTTACTGGTTGTTATCTGTATTTCCAAGTAACCTCTGTTGCCCTGGGCAAGGTCAGAATAAGCCATTGGCAAACTTTGTACATTGTGTCGGCATGTTTAGGGGAGACTTGTGCAATATGTCAGAACTCAGGAAGTTAGATCTGGCTTTTTTCAGGACTGAGCACACTTATACATTAATATCCAGAAGGTAAAATGATAGGTAATATATTTGGAAAAATTTCTTATTTTAAAACCTCTACATTCTTCTCACTCCCTCCTCCCCCTTCCCCCCCCCCCAATGTGAATAAGTCTGCTCTGCCTATGTCTATTATAACTAGTAGCAAAGGCTGTGGGTGGGATCCAGCTAACAGTAATGCAGTGGGGGCAGAGGGCTGGAAGACAGCTCTTGTCACAGGAATGTAGGAGGTGATCTGAAGGAAATGTATGTGCTATAAAAGTGAAGTTTCTGCATTTGGTGGAGATAGAAGACAAATGAATCCCCTCCAAAAATCCTGCAATACATTTCTATAGAATAATCAATTCTAACTTCTATAGAACAAGTACAAGATCCTTTATCTCAAAATTTCAAAAACCAAAATCTCCAAAAAACAAAATTTGGAAAAATGGCAAAGAGAACTCCAGATTCCACTCAGGGTGGCAGTGAGAAACAATATCCATGGTTTGGAAAACATGTTTGTGTTTGAAGTGCTTGAAGTGGCTAATGTTTGCCTTATATTAAAAAGAAAAAAGTTTGGTGGCTATTATTGCAGATATGATTAGAAGATTTGAAATCATTGATTCTTTATGAAACACGAGAAGCCCATGATATTCTGCTACAGGACGCTTTAACTCTAGAAGACAATCTTTTTGCTGAGAAAGAAAATAGATGACTTGTAGTTTGTGTGTGGTTGTTATTATATTAAAAACTTACATATGCTGTTCTACCACCTTAATGGCCACACAAAGTGATGCATGATACATACAAATATAAAACCAATACATACAGAATAAACAAAAGTATACTTCAATTAGAACCTGGCCCAAATTACATCACAGCTTTCCATACAACTTAAAGTAAAAACACTAATCTTTACTGCACACTTCCATTGCCCCTTAAAGGTTACCCCCTCGTTCTGGAAATTAACAGGCTTTTAAACCTCAATTCTGCAAACTGTGTCCCGATTGTAGGCAGTTGTAGGTGTCCTTCAGCTGTCTAATCAGCCAATCGGGATGCACGTATTAAAAAAATACTCCTCAGGCAGGCCGCCTATATTGAAGGCACCTCCGGGAGCCCAACCCCTCCTGCTGAAAGATGACCCCCCACCACCCGATTGCCGGCAGGAGGGTGCTCAACCCCCCCCCCCTGACAATCACCAGCAGGAGGGTGCTCAACCCCTCCTGCCGGAAGATGGCCCCCCCACTCCCTGATCGCCATAGGAGGGGCCTTAGGCACCTGGGCCAATTAGGCCTTAGGCTTCTCAGGGAAGGGATGGAAAGGGAAGGGCCTGCCTCATTTCAACAGAGACGGGCATGCCGGCCGGTAGGAAGACTCGGCCGGCCAAGTTTTAAGGTTGGTGGGGGGGGGGGAAGGGTCAGGATGGGGGTGCTAGTGGGGGGGTCTTATTTCACATGGGTCTTACTTCAGGGGAGTCGTCTTCTGGAAGGAGGGGCTGGGCACCCTCCTGCTGGCAATTGGGGATCATCTTCCAGCAGGTGGGGTTTGGCACCCTCCTGCTGGATATTTGGGGGGTCATCTTCTGGCAAACTTCAGGAGGTGGGGGGCCTTCTGCAAGGAGCAAGTTGAGCACCCTCCTGCCGGTGAACTTTGGGGGTGGGGGGGCCTTCCGGCATGAGGGATTGAGCATCCTTCTGCCGGCGACTGTCGGGGTGGGGGGTCTTCATAGCAGGAGGGATTGGACATCCCTCCTACCTTGTTCATTTGGGGGGGGACAGGCGGCCGCTATACCTATCGCGACAGGGAGATCACTTGCCGCGATAAGTGTAGCAGCCATGTCTACACTAACCTTGTTCTGTAACCAGGTGTTCTATACAGAATCCGGGCCTTAGTTTCTTCCAAAATCTAAGGTAATCCTGCTCCACCCTTAATTTCTCTGGCAATATATTTCATAGAAATGGGACCACTCCTTGATTGGATTTTATAATTTGACATGCCACCTTTCACATGTTTTAAAGCAGTTTACAATAACTAAGATAAAAATAGAGAACATAATACAATACATACGTATATAATGCGGTTTCAATTGAGCCAGTTTTGCAAAGAATCCAATTAAGAAACTCCAAAGAGTTTGTCCAAATACCTTTAAATTGTTGACTGATTGCAAACCCATTCTTAATTTAGTGTACATATTGAGATAATATTTCTTTAAGGAGCAAACAACTGTTGCTACAGTGAATGAGGATGTGCCAAGGGAACATCACTTGGATGCAGATATCCTATCCAGATACTGAAGATGCTGTGGGAGTAAATGTAAGGTAATTGAAGTTGCCATTTCTGTTACAAGCAGAAAATTGGACTATCTATGGGGAGTCAGAGAAAATATATTAGACAATCTTTATAAAGAAAAACACTGGAACAAACCAATACTTATGATAGAATTTTCAACATATACAGCAATTCTTACTTGGTGCACTAGAGCAGTGGTTCTTAACCCAATCCTCAGGACACATCTAACCAGTCACATTTTAAGAAAACCCACAATTAATATACATGAGATTCATTTGCAAACCTATCTCATCTATAGTCATTGTAAGTATCCTGAAATACCTGACTGATTGGGCGTGTCCTGAGGACAGGGTCAAAATCCTCTGCCTTAGAGAGGCCTGCATTGGACTTGAACCATCCTAACATCAAGCAGGCAACTTCTTCATTTACCCATGATACAGCAATGAATAACAATTTTGCTGCTTCAAGAGGCTGAACACCATAGAAAACATAGAAACATGATGGCAAATAAAGGCCAAATGGCCCATCTATTCTGCCCATCCACAGTAACCATTATCTCTTTCTCTCTCAGAGATCCCACATCCTCTTGAATTCAGACACAGTGTCTGTCTACACCACCTCTTCTGGGAGACTGTTCCATGCATCTACCACCTTTCTGTAAAAAAGTATTTCCTTACATTACATCTCTTAACTTCATCCTATGCCCTCTCATTGCAGAGTTTCCTTTCAAATGAAAGAGACTCGACTCATGCACATTTACATCATGTAGGTATTTAAACGTCTCTATCATATCTCCCCTCTCCTGCCTTTCCTCCAAAGTATGCAGATTGAGATCTATAAGTCTGTCCCCATACGTCTTATGACAGACCATATAACATTTTAGAAGCCTTCCTCTGGACAAACTCCATCCTTTTATATCTTTTTGAAGTTGCGGCGTCCAGAATTGTACACAATATTCTAAATGAGGTCTCACCAAAGTCTTATACAGGGGCATCAATACCTCTTTTTTCCTACTGACCATACCTCTCCCTATACAACCTAGCACCCTTCTAGCTTTCACCATCACTTTTTCAACCTGTTTGGCCACCTTAAGATCATCACATACAATCACACCCAAGTCCCGGTCCTCCCTTATCTAAATCTTATAAGAAATGCTTGCAAAATAGCCATTAATGCATACTGTATTTAATTATCTTCATTCAGGGTTCATAGGAAAACTGCATTACTTCACTTCAATTCTTTTTAATATTAGAATATCATAATCTCATTTGCTAAGAGGCAAACTGTTTGTATTTTTGCGGCTGTGGAAAATAAAGTTGTTCATCAATCCAGTGAGCTTCAACTTCTACATAGTGTTCTGTTCCTGATGTATTACCTAGTCAGAGCTTCATGGTATTGTACATCTTTAATTTATTTTCTTCTTTTCTATTTTTTTGTGTAGGCATCAAGTTCGTATGAGGACAAGCATTAATTAAATCCTAAATGTTTTAATTCAGTCATCAAAGACATCTCCATATTTATTGTTTCACTTGAGAATGCTTGTCTGACACAAAGTGCTCTTATTTAATAAAACTACTGAAACTGAGCAGGGAAAAAATCTTCAGGACCAGACGGTGTAGTTCAAATGAAAATGAAGCAGTACTTCCTGATCATTGTGTGAATAGCAGCTGTTCCAGGTATTTTTTTCAGGTGACCACAATATGTTTACTGCTTAGAAGCTCCTGAATTTTATCACTGATTCCTGTTGATGATGTTATTGGGAAAGTGTAGGGACAGAAGGGGCATTATCATAGGCTATGAAATCTCTACTTATTGCAGGCAGAGGTACATAATCAACTTAAACTGAACATAAATAAGATAAGGAAAAATGATAAAGAGTTGAAAATGGTAACATACAAGGGTGGCCCTGTAGGCAGGTGGGAGTGGGCTTTCCTCCTGCTGTTTTATCATCCTAAGGTACCGAGGAGGAGGTTGTGGGAGGGAGGCCCAGAAATTTTAAGGGATGTGTGTGGGGGGGGGGGGGGGGGCAGAGATGTCAGGGAATGTCGGGAAGGCCCGAGATTTCAGAGGGATATCAGGGGATGTCGAAGATATCAGGGGAAGTTAGGCGAGGTCCAGGGATGTCAGGAGATTATCAGAGGGAGGGGTTGTAGGACTCCGCGACTCAGCTGATTCCTGGCAGGGGGAATCCCCATCAGCAGAGCCACCAGGAATCCCCTGAAAAATTGACTCAGTGAATGGGGACTCCCTTTGCCGCAATTAGACAAGGTAGTTGGTGGGTACATCTACAAAACTGGCTTTTGTGCATTTTTCACGTGGATGTTTTTATTTTTGTAAAGGGGCAAAAAAGGGTAGACGTCTAATGGACCAAAACTTATACTAGCTCATTTTCAAAAAATAAAAGATAGATGTTAGGCAGCTTTGGAAAATGAACATTTTTTTCTACTGGGTTTGTAGACGTCTTCCACAAAACATCAAACTTCAGACTTAGGTACACTATCAATTATGCCCCTCCACGTTGTTTAACTTGCTTTTTTAACAACCTTCTCAAAGCACACTCATATTTATACATCCCCATAGAAAAATATCTGCAAAGAGCAGAAGGGAATAATTGAAACTTTTCCATGGTAACTATGGATATTTAACTTGCTGGTATTATATCCCTAGTATGTATCAAGCTAGAATAATAACTTGTATTGATGTCTGTGACAAACTGTATATCGGATTTTGCGTCCCCAGTCATTTGTGGTTTTTTTCCTCCGCAAATTTCCCCTGTCAATCATGTTTTTTTCCTGTATTTTCCTCGACAATAATTTATTTAGAACAATATGCTGTACAGTAATTCTTATTTCTTATCTCTTATTTCTTACTGTCATTACAGAAACTTACTGATACTGTACTCCAAATCGCTTCCTCATTCTTCTTTATGTACTGTACGGTCGTTGTTTCTTCATGGTGGCAAGGAAGGTTTTACATGTCTAAATTGCAGGATCAATGCCATTTGTATTGACTTTGAGAATGAGTTTCCCCCATCTCATCTGTGATAGCCACAATTTTTACTTTTCTATTTTTATCTTTAAGATAATTAACTAATACTCTTCCTATTTGAGTTCCATAATAGAGATCCTGCTGAGAGAACAGCTCTTTCCTAGCCATTTGAGAGGAAATCTCATTATATTTATATTTAGGGCTTCTTTTACTAAGGTGCGTTAGGGCCTTAATGCGCGGAATAACGTACGCTAAATTGCTGTGTGCGCTAGTCCTTAATGCCAGCATTGAGCTGGCATTATTCTAGAAGCATACTGCGTGGTTTAGCGTGCGGTAATTTTGTGCATGCGCTAAAAACACTAGTGCACCTTAGTAAAAGGAGCCCTTAGTTTTTAAGAGGGTCTGTAAAGTAGTTTGTTCCCATTTCAAGGCCAACTGGGACTCCAAAACCTTAATATTTTGTTCCAAATTAGAATATTCTATTTTAAGTTGTTTTCTAACATACGCTAAATATGAGATTATTTGCCCTCTCAAGGTAGCTTTGAAAGCATCCCACAACGTTTCTAAAGAGATTTCCTCTGAGGCATTGATTTAAAAATATTCATTCATTTTTAATTGAAATTCCTCAATAAATTTTGAATCTGCAAGCAATGCATTATTGAATCTCCAAACAGGTCTGTTACAATCTTGTTCCTCAAATTTTAATTCAATTCAAATTTCAGCATGATCTGATAAAACAATTTGGTCTATGCCAGCTTTGGTTATCTGTTGAACTAACTGATCTGATACAAATACATAATCTATTCTTGAAAATGATTTTATGAGCATGGGAGCAAAAAGAAAACTCCCGAGTATTAAAAAGGAGAATCCACCAGATATCTTTTAATCCACAGGATTGAACTAAATTATCCAATCCCATTGATTTCAAAAGTTTACAGGGTCATTTAATAATAATAATAATAACGTTATTTTTGTATACCGCAATACCACAAACAATTCAGAGTGGTTTACAGGGGAAGAGACTGTACATATACAGCGATGATACAGAGAAATATTGTCAAGTACATTAGTAACCAATTTCAATTACAAGAGAGTGCTGAGAGGGGATAGGTAAAATCGGAGGAAATGGAGTACATTGGTATGCAGAGAGAGGAATGGGAAAACAGGAAAAGAAAGAGATACAGTTAGTGCTTAGTTGTATGGCAGGGAGGGAAGGAGTTAGAGAAATTTGTCAAAGAGGTATGATTTGAGTGATTTCCTGGAGGATAGGTAGGAGGGAGCATATGAGATGAGGGTGGTCAGGCAGTCATTCCATTTGCCAGCTTGGAATGAGAGAGTTTTGTCAAGGAATCTTTTGTAGACACATCCCTTTGGGGGAGGGGTAGGCAATCAGGTAGGCACTGCGTGTGCAGGTGGATCCATAACAGCATTAAAGTCCATAACAGCATTAAAGTCCCTAGCTACCACTAGATTAGAAGCAGCTAGCGGCAGAAGTACCTGTTGAAGAGTTTTGAAAAATTCTGCTTGATTTGAATTAGGGGCATAGATATTAAACAGCGTCAGAGCATATTTCCCCAAGGTCATATTCACCTGAACCTTCCTTCCTGAAGGATCTGCAGAAATAAAATTAAATACAGCTGAACATTTCCTATGCACTAAAATAGCCACTCCCACTTTCTTTCCCACAGCCGGCGCAAACACTGCTTGACCCACCCCACTTCCAACTTCATTGATTCCCCAGCAGACAAATGAGTTTCCTGTATCAGATATACATCCACATCTTGCTGCTTTAAAAAAATTGAGCGTTTTTTTCCTCTTAATAGGGTGATTGAGGCCATTGACATTTAAAGAAAACATTTTAAAATTCATTGTAAAAATTTAAAAAACAATACCCCGTAAAAGTATACCAATAATCCTTTTTTTCCCTGAAGATACCCTTGACTCAATACACATCCTATACCCCTTAATAATAACCCCTTGTACTCCCCCCAAATCCCTATCCCCATTATCATATGACTGCTTGAAGATATACATTTAGACTAGCAGCCAGAACCCCCTCCCTAGTTCCCTTTTTAGAATTAACATTGATTTACCCTTATTAGCCAAATTCTTAATAAATACCTGAATAAATGAATGAATAGTACTAAATGGTTAATAAATAAATAATAAATTGTAACAATAAAATAAATTTATTCCTTAACTTTTTCAGATGATCGACCAGCCTAGTCGGATCGGAAATTTGGTGTTGTGAATCGTGTCCCAGCCTACTTTGCATGTGTTTCACCTCATTTGCATGCATGGATTCGAAGCTGATCGCAGGAGAGGTAAGTGAATCAGGCCAGATGGAAATTTGATAGTAAAGGGGTCGCAAACCGATCGGTACACGATCGGTTTGCTTTGTGAATCCAGCCCATAGTTCTGGCAGTAAATGGAAAAAGAATAATCTCATTAAAAGAAAACAGTAGCAAAACATCCTTATTCAACACAGTCCAGAATTCAGCAATCCAAAATACTCAGAACTGCTTTTAGTTCTGCTTGGTAGCAAAACTCATGACCATTAGATTAGTACTTGAAAATGGTTCTTCTATAGCCAGCTCCTCCTGAAGCTCCATCGGCTCTTCCTGTATTTGTGCTGCAAACTCTGGTGTGGACCCAAATTCCTCCACTTCCATCAGGTCTAAGGCATTACCCTCATTTGAGTCTGAAACCTGTTCCTTGGGGAGAGACCTGTGCTTTATCCCTACCCTCTCTACCAAAGTAGCAAAATCTACAGGCTTTTCAGTGAGAGAGCCACACCCTGTCCTAGCTGAGCCTGCTCTCACCTGGGCACTTTTGGGCTCCCCTGGTGCACACTAGAGAAATTACAGGGACCATGGCAGGTACAGAGCCCTAACTGGTCACAATATGCATTATTAACATGCATTCAGTTTGATAGTATGCCTTCAAAAATTAGTACATTCCCTAATTTGGAATCCAAAATTATATAGCTAATTACATAACTAATTTCCCACATATTTTCCAAATGATAGTTGAACCATCAGATGGTGAATTTAGGGCTCCTTTTACTAAGCTGCGATAGCATTTTTAGCACGTGCAGAATTTTAGTGCACGCGAAACCTGCGCTACACGGCTAGAACTAATGCCAGCTCAATGGTGGCATTAGCGTCTAGTGCGCATGGCAATTCTGTGCGCGCTAAGCACGTGATAAAACCGCTATCGCAGCTTAGTAAAAGGGGCCCTTAGTATTTTTTTTTTATGAATGTACACCAAATTCTTCCAGGTCCTATAATATTTTTATACAGGTTTTCAAATTCACCAACATAATTTTTCTTTTTTTCTTTTTTTTATTTAAACACATTAAAAAAAATATAGCCCCCTTTTATGAAGCCGCATTAGCATTTTTTATCACCAGCTGTGGCGGTAAAAGTTTCAAACTCATAGAATTCCTATGAGCATTGGAACTTTTACTGCCACGGCCAGTGATAACAACTCTAATGCAGCTTCATAAAAGGGAGGGATAATCACAAGTACACACTTGCTAAAGAAAATCGAATAATAATATTAAAATAAAGCATACATAACATCTTAATTTTAGAAGGAAGAAATGACAATTCTTCGTAGACCTCAAAATGAGAGGAAGGCAGTCTGTAAAAACAAAGGAGTTTAATAAGAAGAAATATAGCAAATTACGGCTGTTTTGTTCATAGCATCAACTGACATATTGGTTTTGTTTTAGAGGATCTGTCTAGTTTTTGGTTTTGATTTGTATGGCTGTTATTGTAAAGCTTGATTGAAAGATATTCAGAAAATGTAAACTGCTCTTAAATTTGTTGCAATGGGCGGTAGGTAAAGTGAATAAATCAAATCAAATTAGGTTTAACCTCAAACAATAACTACCCCTCCTCTTTCATCTTACTTCACCCATTACCCAACTGAGATTTTCTGCAACTCTAGGAAAGCTTTGAGCTGTTCAGGCATTAAGAAAATATATTTAAGTCCAGCAAAATGGGCTAACATTTACACATGATAAGACAGCAAGAAAGTTGCTCCCAAATTCCTCATTTCCTGCCTTAAAGCAAGAAAAGCTTTTCTTCTATCCTGTGTGCTCTTAGTCACATGAGGATATTCCCATATCTTCTGTTCATAGAACGAAGTCTGAGCATTACAAAAGCACAATCTCAGCACTGCATTAAAATCTTGTTCAAAGACGAATGAAGCTAATAAAATTGTTCTCTCTGTTACTTCTGTCATAGAATCCTCCAATATAGCTGATATATTAACATCAATTCCTTCTTCTTGTTCTTGCATCAGACCTCCCAGTACCTCCCCAGACGATTTCTTAGAAGAAATAGGCAAGAAGTAAATCTTATTTAAGAGGGGTAAACTTCAAAATCTCTACCAGATATTTGCAGAATATGTCAGCAGGTGTCATACCATGAGGTTTAGGAAAATTCAGAAATTGAAAATTAAGGTGGGGGGGAATTCATCAAAGGGCGCTAAGTATGTTTGTCTTTAGCATTTAATGTGTGCTAATCATTAGCGCATACTAATACCCCCCCTTCACAAAACCATGAAAGCAGTTTTTAGTGCAGGCCGGCACACTGAATGCTCTGTGCTGCTCCCAACTGGGAGCAGCGCAGAATATTCAGAATGCCAGATGACGCTAAAACCCGCTTTTACGGTTTTGTTAAAGGTGGGGTGGGACAATAAGGGCCTGATTCTATAAATGGAGTCTAACTGTGACTACCCTGAAGGTACCACTCTATGTGGTTGTCAATCAACCACGGTGTCCTTTAAAGAATCATGCCTAGAGGCACCTAAGTGGGCTTAGGGTTTGTAGAGTTAGGCACCAATATATTAGGCCAGGTTTTACTAGATATAGTTGCATGTTGGTTTAAAGGAATTAGACTAAAAAAAATATCTAGTAAACATTTTCTCTTATCAGTCTGTACAAAATTGGAACATCGGCTATAAATCTTATATCCAATTATTTCTGCCTCTTTATGGTGTTTTCTGAAGCCCAATTGGAAGTTGGAGATGGTGACATTTGTCTCCATGAAGTCTTATAATTGCGTGAGTACTGTCTTTTCCAATATTTTTGAGATGAATGGGAGGTTTGAGACAGGTCTGAAGCTGCTTGTTTTGTCTGGGTCCATGGTTGTTTTTTTCAGGAGTGGTTTTACTATGGCAGATTTCCAGCCCCGTGGAACTACACCTATCATAAGGGACTCGTTTATTAGGGGTAGGATGGTTCCAGAAATACCTCATTTGTATCCAGGAGTGTAGTGGAGGGACATGGGTCCAGGATTGAGGTTGCGAGGTGTACGGAGTTGATTATGGTTTTGAAGTCGTTGTGGGAGATCGGTGTAGGGATGGAGATCTGATAAGTTCTGATCCAGGGCATCAGAACACAGGCAGAGTGAGCACATGCAGGCAGTTCTGAACGCAAGCCAGGTCGGCACACCGACCTAGGCCCTGTGTGCAGATCTGTGCCTGTGTGTGGATCTAGGCCTGGGTTTGGTTCTGAGGCCCTGTTTCTCATTTCCTCTCCCTCTCCCTCTCCCTCCTGCCACGTATACATTCTAAGCAAGTACAAGGGTTGCACCTTGAGCAGAAGGCTGAGGCATCCTTGACTCTGGCCATATATTAACCTGACATACATTTACCCTTTTTCTCTTATCTTGTTTAAGCATCCCTTATATGGGCAACAATCAGACTTTGCCTGAGCAAGGCTAATCAAGAGAGCTTAAGAAGCATGCATTATAACCTTTGGACGGTCACATGCCATAGTAAGATTTGAGACATATCAGAAAGGTACACATTGGGAATCACTTTATTATAACTGTTATTATGTATTCATATGTCACGTGAGATAGTAGCTTTGATACACATGATATAGATAAACAATGTTTTAATCCTCACAGTAAATGCATTATGAAATTATAACCTTGTAGAGTATTAACTAAGTAATTAATGGAGATATGATTCTCAATAAAAAGAGAGAGAGACCATTCATTTGGGGCGTCTCCTCTCGACTCTAAGATTGCGTGTGTGTTTATTGTGGGGCATTCCTACAAGTGGCGCCCAAACAGAAGGACCTTCGCCAACCCTCGCTCTGCTTGCTCCGTCTGACGATTAGACTTGGTGCACCTCATCCTCCAGGATCCCTTCGAGTAAGTATGGGCAATTCCCTGTCAGATTTACAGCGTGCTCATGTGTCAGAATTGAAGAATATTCTGAGACATGCAGATAGAGAGGCCTCTAATTCACAGTTAAACTGTTTAGTACAAGAGATAGAAGAGCACTGCTCCCAGTATTCAGACAAGGGATTATTAACATTAGAAGATTGGCTTAGAGTCGGGAAAGTTTTGTATGCTGAGCCTCTGGCCTCAGCAGCCATATGGGTATGGCCTCAGTGTGAGTGTGGCTTGGATTTGGTAGGGACAGAGACGCATTCCAGGCTGATTTACAGGAAAAAAAGGCTGACAACGGTTTCATTAACCGTTCCCCCACCTGACTATTTAAGTCAGAACACATATCCAAAAATCATACCTCTAGCACAGGTATCCCCTGCTCTTTTACAGAAAAGAAAGGCAGAAACATTAGCGCCTCCTCCTGACTCTAAGATTGCATGTATGTGTGTTTCCTTTGTGGGGCATTCCTACAGATCGGTTTGAATCTGTTCAAGGTTTCCGTCTTAAGTGGATTGTCATCTTGGGTGTTGATATACATTCTTTCTATCTGAAAATTTTAAAAATATAATTAACCAATTGCTTTAATGTTGGAGTTTTTTTTTTTTTTTTTTAGATCTATGATTCGATATGCTCCTGCCTTTGGTACTATATATACCAGATAGGTCTTTTTCTCTCACATTCTTATCTAGTGCATTTTTTCTAGCAATAAAAGTGCTGGTACTCAAATACTAGGCCATTCTTCAAGAGTGGGGTAACCACTGAGGGACTCATTCCACAGTAGCCAGGCCCCCTGCAATCAGCCACAGAATCCATTAAAAGGCAGCACAGAGTGTGCAGAACCTCAGCTCTTTTATTAATACTTGGGGACCATGGGTCATTTTTATCAAGCAAAGGAAAAAGTGCTGCAACTCAGCTCCCCTGAGTAGAGAATGACACGTCCCCACAGGAACTCAATTTCCCTGTCCCCGTGAGTTTTGTCGCTGTCCCTGCCCCATTCCTGTAAGCTCTGCTTTAATCACATAAGCCTCGAACACTTATGATTTTAAAGAGTTTGACACTTGTGCAGATGAAGACGGAGCTTGCAGGGATGGGGCAGGGGCAGGAAAAGAACTCCCTGGGATGGGATGGGAACATGAGTTCCTGCGGGGACAGGGAAAAATTTGTCCCCGTGTCATTCTCTACCCCTGAGTACCACCTCAGTAAAAACCCTGATCTTATCCCATCTACTGTTTAGCACAGGCTTAGAGGCATGCAATTTCTATCTTTTTTCCAAAAGATCCAGGAATACTTTAAACTATTAAACTTTGATGAAGAGGTGGAAATGACTGTGAGCAACTGGTTGAAAAAGACGCTATTTTTTTTTTTTTTTAAAATATGTCCATCATTAGCAAAAATGTGTAGTGAATGGTGGCAATTATGTAAAAATGTTAATATATGTAACAAAGATTGTTTCAAGTATTCTTCATTTTTTATGTATTACAATTTCTTCATTTAAGCAAAAAACTATGGAAACAGAGGCATTTCTTTTAATTCAACACTCATATACAGTATCCCCTGGACAGAGCACTGTTTGATAGGAATGGCAAAAAAGGGTGATTTTGTGTGACATTGGATATGTTTTTAATTATTATTTGATTTCCTAGTATACAGTATTACTCTTATTCTATTTTTGCATCTATTCTTGGTTTCTCTGGTTATTAATTCCATTCTTCTATCTACTACTATTATTGCTATTTATGATTTCTGTAGTGCTGAAAAGCATATGCAGCGCTGGCAAACATTTCAAGAGGTACACGGGGGGGGGGGAGCACTCGAGTGGTGGGAAAAAGTAGGGGGTCCTCCCTCTCTACCTATGCACTGATTACAGTAAACCAGTCTTAGGGCTCCTTTTATCAAGCTGCGGTAAGCGGTTAACATGCGGAATACCGCACGTTCAACCGCCTGCCGCGCTAGTCGCTAACGCCTCCATTGATGAGGCGTTAGTTTTTTGGTGTGCCGCGGGGGTAAGTACGTGATGAAATGTCTGACGCGCTAACCCTCGTAGCGCCTTGATAAAAGGAGCCCTTGGTGTTATCATGGCATGCATAACTGAGACAAGAGTTGCCTTCTCAGTGTAAGGAGAGAGACAGCATAGTTGTCACAAATGACAGAAACAGCTCTTGAAGATGATCGGATTTGGGAGATCAGGTACTTAAGAGGTTGTTTTCGGAGGTTACGAATGATCAGATCAATTGCTCCTTTCTTAGACTCATCATCACTGAATATCCTTGTACATTCGCTGATCATTTCAAAGCTAGATTATTGAAACTCGCTCTATAAAGGCGTAGCTCTTAGGTTCAAACAACTTTTATTGATGCAAACACAACAAATACAACACCAGCGCACCCCAAAAGTGCACAGTACAAATAATAATGCATCATATACAATAATAGAACAAGCATGCTATATAATAAAACCCTAAGCGCACTTGCACACTTAGGATTTCGTGTTCCCTGCCGCTGTGGTGTGTGATCCGTGGCAGCCAACCCAGCGGCATGGAACATTCTGGCCACTCCCCTCCTCCCGCCCTCACTCACCCTGGAAGCCAGGCAAGCTCTCTCCCTGCCCGTGTCCTCGGCAGGGAACACACCTCGGCCCTCACTCACCACCGCCGCCGCTGCTGCTGGTGCTGATCCTCCTGTAAAGAGCAGCCTGCGATGGTAGCCGGCTTTAGTGAACCTTGCAGGCTGCTTTCCAACTCGGTAGCACGTTCCCTCTGACGCGATCCCGACATCCCTTCCTCAAACCCCCCTCTCCTCCCCCCCAATGGTACTCTCCACCCTGCCCCACCAATATTTACCATTACTCTCCCAATCCAACTAATTAAGCGCCCATATTAGAACACCCATCTTAAAACCGCGCTACGACCCTTAGGATGTAAGACTTGCAGATAAGGCTCTGAGATATTAAAGAACATCTTTGGTTTCCTAGCCCCCCCTGGCATCGCGCCTCCCAAATGACCAACTGATGCAATTGGTTCTGCCAATGCCAATATGCCGGAGGGTCCGGAACCGTCCAGCACTGAAGAATACATTTCCTGGCCAATAAACTCATCTTCCTACACAAAGCTCGATGCCCCCTAGGTAAATGGCCAAAAGCCTCTGGCAAATCCAAGACAAAATGGTCCAGAGTACTGCGCAAGGATCTCCCAATTAACCCTCACATATAAGAGATTATACGCCTCCAGAAGCACTGAATAATAGGGCAGAACCAAAAGGTATGTCCCAAAGTATGACCCCCACATCCCACATTTATGACATAGTGGTGTAGGAAGACCTCCACTATAAAACATCTGTGTACGAGTGTAATAAGCATGTAAGATCACCCTATAATACATTTCCTGCAACCAAGAACACAGAGTCACCCCAGGCGTCACCCTCAAAGTACAGGCTACATCCCAATGTTCCAGATTAATCTGCAATTTCTTTTCCCATTTACCCTTGATGCTCTGGTAGTCCCTAGCAAGCTGTAAATCTTGCAAACTAGCATAAATGCTAGAGACAGTGAGAGTCGTCCCCCTCCTCTCGAGCAAACAACTCCTGCAGCCTGGCCCCCAAGTGTAAGCTCAATTGTGCTCTGTCGAGGGATTCCACATAGTGTTTTACTTGATGACATGCAAACTGTGCTCCCCAGGTCTCCCCTACCTTAGCTAATAATTCTGCACATGTCAACAGCTCCCCATCATCCCCCAAAATATGTTTTAAACTTGTAACTCCTTTTGCTCTCCAGGACAGATATTCTCTTGATTCTTTTCCTGGAGGAAAGGCCGGGTTTCCCCGCAAGGGCAAGAGATCAGTGACAGTCGGATCCCCTCCCAAGGCATGCACCAGCCAACACCAAGCTACTTGCAATGCGCTAAATAATACACTGGATCTGATAGAAGGGGGCAGTGCCCTCCGAGAACTATGTAGTAATGCAAACATCATAGGGAGCAAAAAACTCATGTTCCATCAGAAGAGGGGTATAATTACTGCTAGCCATATTTACCCAATCTCCCAAAGGACGAAGCAAACACGCATAATCATAAATCCACACATCCGGTAATCCTAATCCCCCCTATGCCAATTCCCCAGCAACTGAGACACCTTCAATTTTGTTTTTTTAGCCGCCAACAAAAACAAGTAACCCCTTATTATAAAGAATATGTAAATCTTTCTTTAAGGAGTAGGTCTTAAAGAAATCCATCGACTACAACTAATTCAAAACACCGCAATTAAAATTATAACGAACAGGAAAAAATTTGATCATGTGACTCTTCTTCTTAAAGAAGCTCATTGACTTCCAATTGTTCACAGAATCTCCTAAAATAGCACTGTTAACATTCAAAATATTAACAACTAAAGCTCCATCATTCCTAGAAAGGTACATTATTCCATATATTCCTACTAGAAGTTTGAGATCAGAGGACAAAAACTTTCTAGTAATTCCATTGCTTAGTATAATAAATACAAGATAAGATACGATCTTTGCGGGTTATAGTGTCCAGAATATAGAACTCCTTACCATCATTTATTAAGGAAGAAAAATCAAGTAAATTTAAAGGACTGTTAAAATGCTGGTTGTACAAAGATACTTTTGAAACCTAATCATCATAGTTTCTTTTGACCCCCTGCATAAACTCATGTCCTCTGTCTTAGGCTCCAAGAAATTTAATTTAAAAAAAATTCTTAATTTTCTTTTCAATTTTTATCAATACTTTTACAATTTTTTTACCTTCCTTTTGTACTTTCCTTTCATGTGTCGTTTACTATGCTTATTGTAGTTCTCCTTACTTCCCTTATATATTAGTATGTCATGTTTGTGTGTTTCTGTTGTACTTAATAATTAAGACCATGTTTTTAATTGTAAATCGCTTTGAATTAATGATATTGTGATACATCAAAATTTTAATAAAACTTTAAACTTAATTCTAGCTGCATTCCAAGATTCCTGACTTGTGATTTGAAGGGCAGCACAACAAAGAAAATGGGGAGACCCAATAATCCACAGTGAAAACAATCCACCAATGAAAACAAAAACAAAAACTGTGGATACAGATGTTCTGGAGATAATTTATTAAACACTTACATATAAAACCATGAGAATTCAATTAAAAAAGTACAATGATAAAAAATACAGTGATAAAAATCCAACCGTACCCTACACGGTCCGTGTTTCGGCAAACACGCCTTCCTCAGGGGTCCAATGCTTTGCAAACTAACACATAAAGAATTGAACTGAAAACAGTCTATTGTCTTTAAACATGTGAGCAAAGAACACCGCAGACAAGCTGAAGTAGCAAAAAAAAAATGCCCTCATTTGAATTTTTCAGATTGGTGAATTTGTCGGGCTTGCTAGGATTGGCCAAGGATTGCCCAGAAAAAAATGGGTTAGTGAATCTAGCCCTTTATTTGATCTCAGATCATCCCCATGTGAGTGTGGAAGGATGCTTGTAAGATAAAATCCATGGAAAAACTTTGGAGGAGGGTGAGCTCTGAGGTTTCTTGGTTTGTTAGTAAATTGTAGGGGTTAATACTGATACATCACTTAATTACTGTAGAATGTTCAGGTTTACTTATTTATTTAAATAGTTATAACCTGCTTATCCAGGATTTCTATGTGGCTTACAATATAACATATTTAGTTGCAATAATATATAATATCTATATATATATAATCGGAGGTATGTGTGTGTGTGTGTATGTGCCGCGATCACGCAAAAATGACTTGACCGATTTGAACGAAACTTGGTATACAGATCCCTCACTACCTGGGGTGATATGTTCTGGGGGTCTCGCGGCCCACCTGCACACATGGGCGGAGCTACAAACAGAAAATCAGATTTCACCCATTCATGTCAATGGAAAAAAAGTAAAAAGCTGCCATTCTCACAGTAATTCAAAAACGGCTTGACCTTTTTGAAACAAATGTGGTATGCTGATCCCTCACTACCTGGGGTGATATGTTCTGGGGGTCTCGTGGCCCACCTGCACACGTGGGCGGAGCTACAAACAGAAAATCAGATATCATCCATTCATGTCAATGGAAAAAATGTAAAAAGCTGCCATTCTCACAGTAATTCAAAAACGGCTTGACCGATTTGAACGAAACTTTGTATGCAGGTCCCTCACTACCTGGGCTGATATGTTCTGGGGGTCTCGCGGCCCACTTGCACATGTGGGCGGAGCTACAAACAGAAAATCAGATATCACCCATTCATGTCAATGGAAAAAATGTAAAAAGCTGCCATTCTCACAGTAATTCAAAAACGGCTTGCCCGGTTTGAACGAACCTTGGTATGCAGATCCCTCACTACCTGGGGTGATATGTTCTGGGGGTCTCGTGGCCCACCTACACACGTGGGCGGAGCTACAAACAGAAAATCAGATTTCACCCATTCATGTCAAAGGAAAAAATGTGAAAAGCTGCCATTCACACTGTAATTCAAAAACGGCTCGACCGATTTGAACGAAACTTTGTATGCAGGTCCCTCACTACCTGGGCTGATATGTTCTGGGGGTCTCGCGGCCCACCTGCACATGTGGGCGGAGCTACAAACAGAAAATCAGATTTCACCCATTCATGTCAATGGAAAAAATGTAAAAAGCTGCCATTCTCACAGTAATTCAAAAACGGCTTGACCGATTTGAACGAAACTTGGTATGCAGATCCCTCACTACCTGGGGTGATATGTTCTGGGGGTCTCGTGGCCCACCTACACACGTGGGCGGAGCTACAAACAGAAAATCAGATTTCACCCATTCATGTCAAAGGAAAAAATGTAAAAAACTGCCATTCTCACAGTAATTGAAAAACGGCTTGCCCGGTTTGAACGAACCTTGGTATGCAGATCCCTCACTACCTGGGGTGATATGTTCTGGGGGGTCTCGTGGCCCACCTGCACATGTGGGCGGAGCTACAAACAGAAAATCAGATTTCACCCATTCATGTCAATGGAAAAAATGTGAAAAGCTGCCATTCTCACTGTAATTCAAAAACGGCTTGACCGATTTGAACGAAACTTTGTATGCAGGTCCCTCACTACCTGGGCTGATATGTTCTGGGGGTCTCGCGGCCCACTTGCACACGTGGGCGGAGCTACAAACAGAAAATCAGATATCACCCATTTATGTCAATGGAAAAAATGTAAAAAGCTGCCATTCTCACAGTAATTCAAAAACGGCTTGCCCGGTTTGAACGAACCTTGGTATGCAGATCCCTCACTACCTGGGGTGATATGTTCTGGGGGTCTCGTGGTCCACCTGCACATGTGGGCGGAGCTACAAACAGAAAATCAGATTTCACCCATTCATGTCAATGGAAAAAATGTAAAAAGCTGCCATTCTCACTGTAATTCAAAAACGGCTTGACCGATTTGAACAAAACTTTGTATGCAGGTCCCTCACTACCTGGGCTGATATGTTCTGGGGGTCTCGCGGCCCACCTGCACACGTGGGCGGAGCTACAAACAGAAAATCAGATATCACCCATTCATGTCAATGGAAAAAATTTAAAAAGCTGCCATTCTCACAGTAATTCAAAAACGGCTTGCCCGGTTTGAACGAACCTTGGTATGCAGATCCCTCACTACTTGGGGTGATATGTTCTGGGGGTCTCGCGGCCCACCTGCACACGTGAGCGGAGCTACAAACAGAAAATCACATTTCACCCATTCATGTCAATGGAAAAAATGTAAAAAGCTGCCATTCTCACAGTAATTCCAACTACCTGGGGTGATATGTTCTGGGGATCTCGCGGCGCACCTGCACTTGTGGGCGGAGCTACAAACAGAACATCAGATTTCACCCATTCATGTCAATGGAAAAACAGTAAAAAGCTGCCATTCTCACAGTAATTCAAAAACGGCTTGACCGATTTGAACGAAACTTGGTATGCAGATCCCTCACTACCGGGGGTGATATGTTCTGGGGGTCTCTCGGCCCACACCTCTATGTTGATTGCTCAAGGGTGGGTTCACCCAACAATTTATATGTTCTTGCTCCTGGAGGTGAAATTAAAAATGTTGTTTATAATCACGTTTTGCGTTAGTTGTATTGTATTCATTTTGTCAAATATTTCACATTATAATTTGAATATTGTACTTTTTATTAAGCTGTAAAAAAATAATTTCATTCACCACTATAAAGTATCTTTATTTGAATCCATTTACAGTGTTATTGCTATAATTAAATACCCGTGCAACGCCGGGGCATCAGCTAGTAGTATAATATAATAGGCACATTAAAAACTACCCTCTCTGTCCCAATTGGGCTCATAATCTAAATTAAGTGCCTGGGAGAAAAACTATGCTTTTGTAAAAGATAAATTAGGAAAAGGAGGGAAAGAAGAAGAACCCTCAGAAAAAGCATAGGATATACAGTAACTATAAGGAACCCCAATATCCAAAAAAGGTAGATTTCAAAATAATAAAATGTAAAATAATAAAATTAATACATTAATTACAATCAATCAAAATAGAAAAATGAAAAGAAAGAGGTAAAAGAAAAATTAAAAATCAAACAAAAACTAATCCTGTAGAACAGTAAGGAGTCTCTGTAAAGGCCTGTCATCAACCTGGCCCAGGACTTCACTAGGAAAGAAGGAGCCGATGGCTGTGTCCTAAAGCAGTCAAAAGCAGGATCATCCCCAGCAAGACAGACCAGTCAGATGAACGATGAGGTGGAGAAAAGGCAGGTGTGAAAAAGTCCAGCCAGCAGCAAAAAAGATTTCCAACTACAGGGGAGCAGCATACCATCCTCGAGACAGGCAAGAAGGACCGAAGTGTTACAATCTAGGCCCCGGTCTGAGGCGATCAAAGACAGCAGATTGTGATGGTGGAACAACAGCCACAGACTCCACATCAAAGCCATCAAGAAGACGAAAGGGAGGAATCAATCTGGAGCAGAAACTCATCGTTGGCAACTTCCGAGCTGATCCTCGGCCGGCAGGAGAAATCAGCCGTGACTCTCCCTAAGTTTCACCTTCAAAGGCAGAAGGGTCTCCACTGAGAATTATGCGATGTATAATTATGTGATGGGAGGGATGTTTTTGAATGAGAGTGCACAAGAAAGGGACTTAGGGGTGATGGTGGACATGACAATGAAGCCGACAGCACAGTGCGCAGCTGCCGCTAAGAGAGCGAATAGAATGCTAGGTATAATCAAGAAAGGTATTACAACCAGAACGAAAGAAGTTATCCTGCCGCTGTATCGGGCAATGGTGCGTCCACATCTTGAGTACTGAGTCCAGTATTGGTCGCCGTACCTTAAAAAGGATATGGCATTGCTCGAGAGAGTTCAGAGGAGAGCAACACGACTGATTAAGGGAATGGAAAACCTTTCATATGCTGAGAGATTGGAAAAACTGGGACTCTTTTCCCTAGAAAAGAGAAGATTAAGAGGGGATATGATAGAGACTTACAAGATCATGAAGGGCATAGAGAGAGTAGAGAGGGACAGATTCTTCAAACTTTCAGAAAATAAAAAAACAAGAGGGCATTCGGAAAAGTTGAAAGGAGGCAAATTCAAAACTAATGCTAGGAAGTTCTTCTTTACACAACGTGTGGTGGACACCTGGAATACAATTCCAGAGGAAGTTATAGGGCAGAGTACAGTACTGGGGTTTAAGAAAGGTTTGGACAAATTCCTGCTGGGAAAGGGGATAGAGGGGTATAGATAGAAATTTACTGCACAGGTCCTGGACCTGTTGGGCCGCCGCGTGAGCGGACTGCTGGGCGCGATGGACCTCGGGTCTGACCCAGCGGAGGCATTTCTTATGTTCTTATGTTCTTATGAGAAAACACCAACGGTCACCCACAGGTTTGTTTGAATGATCACACACACAAAAAAAACAACACATCACACCATACCATATTGCACATCCATACTACCAGACAGAGATGGGCACCATCAGAGCAGGGCATCATCACAGCAGGCAAATAAGGTGGAAGAATCCTGTGGTTAACAGCCAGACAAGGGTGGTTCAGTTAGAAGGAAAAATCATTGAATAAAGTTCATACATTCAATTAAACTAATTTAAAAGAAAGTAGTACTGTACAAAATAAGCCAGAAAATTAAAAATAGAGTAACATGATGGAAGAATAACAGAAAAGAAAAGAAAACAAATAAAAAAAGGCTGAAAGCACCTCAACTTGTAAACTAACCAGGTGCCATCTTGAAAAAAAAAGAGCAGATGGAGTACATTTGTCTGACATTGGTTCAATCATATTTATATCTGAGATTTAGGATTTCTTAGAAGGATGCGTTCAGCCAAACTGCTCAGTGACTAATGATAATTGCAGGAGTGAGAGTAAATGATCAGGGGAGGGCAAGGGATTGGGGTTAAAGATCTGCTCATGTGCAACACCGTCATGGACCGTAGGTTGAGGAATAGCACAAGTCAGGACAGGTGAGTGTTAAATTTAATAAAGAAATCATCATTGTTAGCTCATTACAGAGTAACGGCAAGGATCTGGAGTTATAAATTGTTACATACTAATGTCATACTAGTTTTTTAGCCGGTTACATTAACGGGTGCTAGAATAGATGTATAGACTTAGGCATTTCTTTCTTTCTTTCTCCCTGGCCCCCTGTCTGTCTGTCTTTCTGTGTTTTTGTCTTTCTCCCTGCCCGCTGTCTGTCTGTCTTTCTTTCTTTCTGTCTCCAGCAGCACCCCTTCCCTGTTCCCCCTGTGCAGCAGTAGCCCTTCTCCCTTACTTTTACCTCCCCCTGGTCAGCAACACCCCTTCCCTGCTCCCCCTGTCCAAGATCGCTACTTGTTCCCAACCAATCACACCCCTCCCCCTAAAGCAAAGCAAGATCGTTCTCTGTTCCCAACAAATCACACCCCTCCCCCCCCAAAGTAAAGCAAGATTGCTCCCTGGGCCCCTTCCCCAGCACACACCCCTTTACCTAAACCAATGCAAGATAGTTCACAGCTCCCCAGCATACACCCTTCCCTCAAAACAAAGCAAAATAGCTCCCTTCTCCAAGCAGGCTTATCTGAGAAGTGTCGCTTGTTTTCTGAGGCAGCTGGGACAGGACCCGCTGCAGGTTCATTTTTTCAGCTGGGGAAACAGCCATGCAAAAACCTCCACCTCTACCACCGCAGGCTCCTAATTTTGTAAACCACAACAAAAACACAAACTGTCGCTAGGGAAAACCAACACAACCATCACTGGGGAAACCGCCGCGCGGAAACTGACACAGGCTCTTTCTAATGTGCTTGCGGGAGCTCGGCACCACGGAAGCACGGAGCCACAAAGATTGGAGAGCGCATGCACGCTAAGGTTTGTATTATAGCGGATTAGTAATTAAAATAATAAAAGTTGTAACCGTTGTTATCAGTTGTTATTGGGCTGGTTTATTGGTACTATTTGTGCATAGTAGGTGACCTGTGTGAGTGCCTATGTTAAATTAAATGTCACAATGGACTTCAAGTTTACATAAACTATCTGCCAGAAATATTAGCAGACCTTTGTAGAAAAAAAAAACAAATGTATAACCCAACAAAAAACAACTCAAATCCCGGCTCTCTGGTTCTCCTGATAACTAAGGAAGATGAAACACCACCAAAGTAAAATGATCATATTTCCTTTTCTACATTGAGCAGTGCAGTCTTGTTTCATACAAGCTGTAATCTAATACTAACTTGTATCAGACTCTGGTATAATGAATGACAATAGTCCAATTTGTTTGCAATTAATGAATGAACAGTCAGGAACAGATTAGCTGTCTAAATATGGGCATAATTGATTAATCTCTCTGAAATCAGAGAAACAAGAACACACTAGAAATGAAATCTGTGGTTCATAGGGCAGTTTATCAATTTTTGCACGCACACCAAGCGCACAGTCAATTAGAGTAATTGACTGTCCATAAAATGGTTATGTCATTGAGAAATCCACACAGTTACTGATTTATCTGAATTGCACCTTAAATTGTGCTGAATCAACTACTCTGCCTCTCTTGTCGGAGAGGAATTCATGTTTCCTGCAGCCGCTTATTGGTTATGTGCCTTCTAAATCTATAGCAGGTTCTCTAAAATTAGGCACCAACCCCAGATTCTATATATGGTGACTAAAATTCCATATGTACTGTAAATCTGTACACATTGCCAATTTGCACACACAGCCAATCTGCGCCGATAATTGCCTTTTAACAAGTAATTATTGGCACTAATCTGCACTAAGAATTTATGTGCCCAACTTGATAAGTGTATTCTATAAAGTTGTGCATATAAATTCTAATGTGTAGATTTCAAAACAGGATGTGGCCAGGGGAGGACATGGGGAGGTCGTGGGTATTCTTTCAAGTTACAGAACACTGTCATAGAACACACTTGATCTATGGCTGTTAGTCATGGCATTTATACCGGGTTTCAGTTGGTTGTAATTTCTTGCACCTAAATTTTAGGTCATGTGTATTAGTGCTGCCCGATTCCTGATTTGAATCACCGATCCACTTCGGGTGAATCGATTCAAATCGATTCTTTTTTTTTTTGTAAAAAAGTCGGCCTCACGATTTGGTGACTGACCCCTCCCGCATCGCCCCCTAAAGCAGGTAGCGGCAGTGCTGCCTTTTGCTGGCCGGCCGCTGCCGCTCCTGCTTTAGGGGGCAAAAGGGGAGGATCAATCAGGAAGTGCTGCAGTGCCCTCTAGCTTCCCCCCGACCTCCCGCTTCTGCCTACACGTTGCTCTGAGATGGCATCCTGTCCCCCGTTCTTTCGCCGGCCTCCTCTGCTGATTCTGCCCAGCCAACTGTGGCAAGAGAGGAGCAACAGGAGTGATGTCAGCGCTGCTGTTGGAAGTACAGTTGGCAACCAGGGATAGGGAGAACTCAGCCCGTGAAGAGCATGAAAAGATGGAGATTGACAGGAAGGAGCTGGAGATGCGAAGGAGCCAGATACCTCTGCTGTCTACAAGCAGCCACCTGAGACATATCACCACCTACCACCACAGCCCCGTCCAGATGTGGAGCCCTCTGGGACCTCAGCCTCTACCACCAGTGCTCCGCCCAGCCCGTCTTCCAGCCACCGGCACTCACCCAGTATGCATGCCACCACAGCTTCAATGAGCGCGGAGAGGCCTCGCCTACACGCTGCAATCGCCGGCACTCCCAGAAGCCCTTACAGCCCCGCCACTGCCTGTGCTAGCCATCCTACACCCACAGCTGCAGTCCGAAGAAAGAAAGATTTCAATAACTTTAAAAATGTGCCTGCCTTTGGATGCCATGGCCATTTAACAGCAAAATTCCTCCATCTGATTCCTCCAGCTTTGCACTGATTGACCTGATTTTTAGTTGATTTTTCTGCTAGGTTTCTATCTATTTAGATTTTTTTTTTTTAATCCTTCTATATATTCAGTTTGGTTTAATTATTTTCTTATCTTATTTCAATTTATTTTAGTGGGGATTGTTTTGTGTTTTTTCATTAGGGTTTATTTAATTTCATTCTTTCCACCTCCCTATTTTATCCATATTATACTTTTAGTCTGTAAGCCCATCTGGGAATAGAGAATAGTTTAGTGTAGAAGTACACAGAGAGAGGGAGTGAATGGGGGGGGAGAAACATAAGAAACGCCTTCACCGGATCAGACCTTAGGTCCATCTAGTCCAGCGACCCGCACACGCGGAGGCCAAGCTAGGTGCTCCCTGATGGAGACCTTGATTTCCCGTATCCCTCAATGTGATTTGCAAGAAGGTGTGCATCCAACTTGCGCTTGAATCCCAAAATGATAGTCTCCGTCACAACCTCTTCTGGGAAAGCATTCCAAGCGTCCAACACTCGCTGTGCGAAACAGAACTTCCTGACATTTATCCAGGACCTGCCGCCCCTCAGTTTCAGTCCATGACCTCTTGTTCGTGTCACATTTGACAATGTGAATAACGATGTTTCTTGCTCTATTTTGTCGAATCCTTTTAGTATTTTAAAAGTCTCCATCATATCCCTTCGCAGTCTCCTCTTTTCGAGGGTGAATAGTCCCAGTTTTCCGAGGTGTTCTTTGTAGCTCAAATTTTCCATTCCTTTCACTAGTTTCGTAGCTCGCCTCTGCACCCTCTACAGCAGTGTTATATCCTTCTTTAGGTATGGAGACCAGTGTTGGATACAGTATTCCAAATGTGGTCTGACCATTGCTCTGTAAAGTGGCATTATGACGCCCGCTGATCTACTTGTGAATCCCTTCTTTATCATGCCCAACATCCTGCTTGCTTTCTTTGCCGCAACCGCGCATTGAGCCAACGGCTTAAGGGTCCTGTCTATCAGTACCCCCAGGTCCCTTTCTTGTTCGCTTTTGCCCAATGTTACACCTAACATTTTATATTCATGTTCCTTGTTTTTCCTACCCAGGTGCATCACTTTGCATTTTTCTTTGTTAAACTTCATCTGCCACTTTTCCGCCCATTTCTCCAGCTGGTTCAGATCTCCAGAGGTTCAAAGAGATGTGTATATACCGGACAAGGGGAGAGGGAGGGGTGAAAAAATAATGGGTCTAAAAGCAGAGGAGAGAGAGGAGATGGTGGACAATGGGAGAGAAGTTGGACACAAGGGATGGTGTGGAGGGGTGGGTGGTAGATACAGATACTGGATAGGAAGGTAGTTGGGAAGAGAAAGGGAAAACTCATGGGGAAGGAGGGAGAGATGCTGGATGAAAGGTAATTGAGAAAAGGAGAGATGGTGGATCTGGGGATGATGGGGGTCCATCGCTTCAGCTGAGGGTATGGAGATGAAAAAAAGGAAACATGCCAGACTTCTGGGGAACGAAAAGGAAATGGAAGGGAAGAACAGAGATGGAAGATGGGTGGTGTCATAGGCACCTTCAGAGCGATGGGCTTTGAGCTACTTGTGACAGGAATTTAACTCCTGTGGGCCACTATGAGCTGCACAGGGATTTTGGGGAGACCAGAGAGATAACACTGCACAATCAGAGACTTTTCAAAAAGTTTATTCATGAGAAAAAAAACCCAAAATGTTCAGCTTGGTTACCACAAAAGCAGTTTGTGCAACAAGAAAAAAAAACAAGCAAAACAAGATTCAAGCATTATCAGAATGTTCCACAATATATGAGTGTCTCAGCAGGCACAGAAAAAAAACCCAACAACTTTAAACAGTCTTTCAAGATTGTTAGTACTTGTGCTGTCCTCAGGGCCACCATCAGGGCAGTACCACCAGTCCTGCATTCAGGGGCCCGGAGCTGACAGGGGGCCCGGGCTCCCCCAGGGTCCTAGGCCACAGTTCTTCAACCGCCGGTCCGCAGACCGGTGCAGATCCCAGTGGCATACCTAGGGGGGGGAGGTCCGCCCCAGGTGCACAGGAGAGAGCTGGACGGGGGACCCGCGGAGTTCAATACATCTCGAGCCGCGAGGCTCGTCTTCTGTTCCTACCTGCACTGCCGCTCACATATAGCCAATCGGAAGTGTTCCCCGATGTCAGCGCTGACATCGGAGGGAGGGCTTAAGCAAAGCCTGCCCTCTGATGTCAGCGCTGACATCGGAGAATACTTCCAGTCGGCTATTTGTGCACGGCAGGGCAGGCAGGAAACAGGAGACAAGCCTCTCGGCTCGAGCTCCGTTTTGCTGAGAAAGTTGCAAAGATGGGCTGGGAGGCAAACGTGGAACACAAAAGGGGGGAGGGAGTGCGTTTTGGACACAAGGCATGAACTTGGGAGAGAGGAAGGGAGGGAAAGAGATGCTGAGGTGGGGGAGGGAATGGGTTTTTGGACACAGAAGGCATGGACTTGGGAGAAAGGAAGGGAGGGAAAGAGATGCTGAGGAGGGGGATGGAATGGGTTTTTGGACACAAGGCATGGACTTGGGAGAGAGGAAGGGAGAGAAAGAGATGCTGAGGTGGGGGAGGGAATGGGTTTTTGGACACAGAAGGCATGGACTTGGGAGTTTGGAAGGAAGGGAAAGAGATGCTGAGGTGGGGGAGGGAATGTGTTTTTGGACACAGTGGCCCTGATTCTCCAAAACTGCGTCCCGATTTTAGGCAGCTGTAGGCATCCTACAGCTGTCTAATCAGCCAATTGGGATGCACGTTTTTTTAAAAAAAATGCTCCGCAGGCAGGCCGCCTATATTGAAGGCGAGGCCCGCAAGACACCTAGGCCCTGATTCTCTATAGGACGCCTGGGAGAGGCGTCCTATTCAGAATCAGCCTACACTAAAACCCCGATTCTGTAACCAGCGTCCATGTTACAGACGCTGGTTAGAGAATCGGGTTAGATTAGACACGGCCCGCTACACTTATCGCAGCAAGGGATCTCTCTGCCGCTATAAGTATAGCGGGCCGCGGCCTGTCCGATCGGATGCCCCCCTCCGACACTACCGACTGCCCCCCCGACACTATCAACCCCTCCCGACATTACCGATCTCCCTCCCACCCCGACACTACCGATCGCTGGCAGGAGGGTGTCCAAACCCTCCTGCCAGAAGATGCCCCCCCCGACAATATGGATCACTGGCAGGAGGGTGCCCAATCCCTCCTGCCCGAAGACGCACCCCCCCGGCGCTAACAACCCCCAAACCTCCAAACTAACCTGTTCTTCAGGCCAGACGGTTCTTGCCCGTCCAGCCGGTAGGCCCGCCTCGTCAAAATGAGGCGGGCCCGCCCCTTCCCGGCCCATCCCGCCGAAGCCTAAGGCCTGATTGGCCCAGGCTCTAGAAGCCTGGACCAATCAGGCCTTAGGCATAGCGGGTCCGCCCATCCCCACTAAGTCTAAGGTCTGATTGGCCAATCAGGCCTTAGATTAAGTGGGGATGGGCGGACCCGCTATGCCTAAGGCCTGATTGGTCCAGGCTTCTAGAGCCTGGGCCAATCAGGCCTTAGGCTTCTGCGGGATGGGCCGGGAAGGGGCGAGCCCGCCTCATTTCGACAAGGCGGGCCTACCGGCTGGACGGGCAAGAACCGTATGGCCTGAAGAACAGGTTAGTTTGGAGGTTTGGGGGTTGTTAGCGCCGGGAGGGGGGGAGGGTGCGTCTTTGGGCAAGAGGGATTGGGCACCCTCCTGCCAGCGATCCATATTGTCGGGGGGGCATCTTCTGGCAGGAGGGTTTGGGCACCCTCCTGCCAGCGATCGGTAGTGTCTGGGTGGGAGGGAGATCGGTAATGTCGGGGGGGGGCGGTTGGTAGTGTGGGGGGGCGGTCGGTAGTGTCGGAGGGGGGCATCCGATCGGACAGGCCGCGGCCCGCTATACTTATAGCAGCAGAGAGATCCCTTGCCGCAATAAGTATAGCAGCTGCATCTACTTACAATGTAGACCAGCATATTGCTGGCCTACATTTTAAGCGTTTCTTCCTCTACTAGGGAGATGCGTAGGGCCGCCTAGGTTCGCCTAAGGCCCTTAGGCAAGCTTAGGCGTCTTGCGGGTCTCCCTAGGCTCCCGGAGGCGCCTTCAGGCCTGCCTGGGGAACATTTTTTTTTTAAAACGTGCATCCCGATTGGCTGATTAGACAGCTGTAGGACGCCTACAGCTGCATAAAATCGGGATGCACTTTTGGAGAATCAGGGCCAGAAGGCATAGACTTGGGAGAGAGGAACGGAGGGAAAGAGATGGTTGTGTACACGTGGAATAGAAGAAAGGAGAATTTTTGGTCATAGGGAGGGAGTGAGGTACAGATAGTGGCATACCAGGGTGGGGGGGCGGACCGCCCCGCCCTGCCCTGCCCTGGGTTTATGTCCCAAGGGGGTTCACAGCTGGCCACCCTCCAGTGTTCTCCCTAGGCCGGCAAACTGCAGCTCTTTAGCCACTTGAGTGCCACCGCTGCCATTGGGAACAGGCCGGCGCCAAGTTCTCCCTGATTTTCCCTGTGGGACCGAGCAACTCTCGCCACTCGCGTCAATTCTGATGTCGGAGAGGACGTTCTGGGCCAGCCAATCGCTGCCTGGCTGGCCTAGAACATCCTCTCCGACGTTAGAATTGACGTCGGGTGGCGAGAGTTGGTCGGCCCTGCGGGGAAGAGAAGCAGGGCGAACTCGGCGCCGGCCTGTTCCCGATGGCGGCAGTGGCAGCCTATTCCCCAGTGGCAGTGGCAGCATTTTCCCAATGGTCGTGGCATAGGGGGAGGACAGGGAGAAAGAAAGAAAGGGGGGACAGGAAGCCAGAAAGAAAGAAAGGGGGCAGGGTTAAACAAAGAAAAATGGGGCACGGAAAGAGAGAGAAAAACAGACATATAGAACGAAAGAGGGTGTGGAGAGAGAAAGAAAGAAGGGGGCAGGGTGAGAGAGAGAGAAAAACAGACATACAGAAAGAAAGGGGGTATGGAGAGAGAGAGAAAAAGAAAGAAGGGGCAGGGTGAAACAAAGAAAAAGTTTGGGGAGGGAATGAGGTCTGGAGGAGAGTAAGCATACAGGAGGCTGAAAGAAGGGAAGAAATATTGGATGCACAGTCAGAAGAATAAAGTGCAACCAGAGACTGATGAAATTACCAAAGGTAGGAAAAATGATTTTATTTTCAATTTAGTGATCAAAATGTGTCTGCTTTGAGAATTTATATATGCTGTCTATATTTTGCACTATGGCCCCCTTTTACTAAACCGCAATAGCGTTTTTTAGCGCAGGGAGCCTATGAGCGTTGAGAGCAGCGTAGGGCATTCAGCGCAGCTCCCTGCATTAAAAACCGCTATCGCGTTTTAGTAAAAGGGGAGGGGGAATATTTGTCTATTTTTGTATAGTTGTTACTGAGGTGACATTGCATAAAGTCATCTGCCTTGACCTCTTTGAAAACCCGCGGAATATAAATGATAATTAACATTTTCTCTGCGTACAGCGTGCTTTGTGTTTTTAAAATTTTATTGTTGGTAGATCATTTTGACTTGGCCACAAAGGTAAGGGGGAGGGAGGGAGGGGAGCTGCTGAAAGACATCTAGTAATCCTTGCAGGCTTGACTGTGCAGGGAATTATTATTGTAAAATCATGTTTTGTTATGTGACTGGCATTATTTAGACTTTAATTTCTATGAATGAATAGAATGAAAATGATATAAATTACTTGCTTGTTTTTATGTGCGTGTGCTGAAGGAAAGTGGAGAGAGAGTGGGCTGAGGACGCTGAAGGGAAATGGGGAAGAGAGAATGGGGAGAAGATGCTGATTTATAAATTGACAATTGTACAGAATATTGTTTCTTTTTTATATTTATCCATAGCTGCATGTTAATGATGTGCTCATATGCACTTATTTATCATCATAACATATACATCATCATTAACATGCAGCTGTGGATGTGTAAGGACAGGCTGAGGAGGATGGATGGGAAGGAAGGAAGGTGCACATATCAACATATCGTACATTTTTAACATGCATGATGCAGCTATAGGCAAGCAGAGGAGGATGGGATCATACAGATGTGTATGTTCAGATATGCGCTCAGATGTGTAGTTTTTTCTGCTATATTTATTAAGCTTACAGTATTTATAAAAACACATTTAATACTTGTTACAAAAAATATTGTGCAATTGTGATCTACTTCTGGCCTACAAAGGTCAAAAGAAATCCTTAACTGAGATTTTACATTCAAAAGTGAATTATAGCTACTAGCACTATTATTTATTAGTTATTTATTATGCAGATGTTTGTTAGTTTGTTATTAGTTCAGTATTAGACATATGTTAGTTTAGAATAGATAGGTATAGATTAATTTAGTTTAGGTTAGGGCCCTGCTGAAAGAGTCTACCTTGACGTGGTTGCAGGCTTACAAATCTTTTGGTCAAAGAGTGCAGCGACAGAGAAAAGTATGTGTGTATTTGGCCCATGGAAGAAGGGGAGGTCAGGGGGGGAACGGGTACGTGGGGGGCCCAATAGGATTGCTCAGTAAGGGGCCCAGAAATTTCTGATGATGGCCCTGTCTGTCCTGTACAACTTCATTTTCCAGCACTTGAGCTTTACTGGTCTCACTCCTTTCCCAGCAGGGGTGAGCTTATCTCAGTCCTGGCTTCCAGCAGCCCTTGAGTTTTCTCCTCCTGGGCTAATCAGTGCTGAGTAAACAAACAAACATAGAAACATAGAGAATAATGGCAGAAAAGGGCCGTCGGCCCAACAAGTCTGCCCACTCAAAGAACCCTCCCTCTAAAAGAACCATCCTCTTAAGCATTTCCCCGGAGAGAACCCACATGTTTATCCCATCATCCCTTGAAGTCGATCACGTTACTGGCCTCAACTACCTGGCGTGGAAGACCATTCCAGTGATCAACCACCCTTTCAGTGAAGAAGTATTTCCTGATGTCACCATGAAGTCTCTCTCTTGAGTTTGAGCGGATGCCTTCTTGTTGCCATGGGACCCGTAGGGAAAAAGATATCTTCTTCCACCTCAGAATGGTCTGTAAGATATTTGAATGTCTATATCATGTCTCCCCTCTCCCTGCGTTCTTCGAGAGAATATAGCTGCAGCCTGCTTAGAAAGCTCCTTCTTCTGGTCCAGTCCTCACGGCAAGCAGAGAAAAAAAAAAACCAACGGTCTATTAAAGTTCCATTAAAAAAAACCCATGAAAACAAACACACTCCTTTCAGGAATTACCAGTAGCAGGGCAAAAGAAAAAGGTAAGTTTGTTCCAGGCTTAGACTTCTAGTCTTCTTGTAAAAAAAACCAAAAACATAAGCCTACAAGGCATTAAAGATCACTTGCCTTAGTGTTCCAACACACTTCCATTGATTGCTCTGCTGATTCCAGCTGTTCATATGGTGCAGTCTCCATGGCCTGGTCCCACTGGCTCTCAGGTTCTGGCAGTCCCTCACCAGCCTCTACCAATTCCATGGCCTCTAACCTCTCCTGCCCATTTAGAACCTTCAGCCCTGAGCAATGTGTGTACCTCAAGCGTCTAGTATTCCATTCCTTCTCCTCCTCCTCAAGCTACTCTGCCGTCCTGTGTAAAAAGGCACCGCCATACCCCAAACCAGTCGCGGGGGTGGTGGTCGCTGGGGCCAGGAGAGCTTGGACTCGCTCCTGGCCTGATGTTAATTGGCAGGGAAAGAGGGCTTGAGCTCCCTCTTGCCCCGATGTTGTCAGGGGGGGAGTTGTGGTTCGACATGGCAGGAGGGCTTGGGCACCCTCCTGCCTGGATCGTTGTGTGGGGGGGGGGTTTCTGTAACTAGTGTTGTTTTTGACAGACACCGGTTACAGAATCCAGCTTTTAGGCGAAGGACTGGCTCCTCCTTCGCCTAAAAGCCCTTCTGTTGGACGTTTGGGGCTTTGGAGTTTTTTTGGTTCATTATGGACAAAAAGTGTAGATGCCGTGGGGGTGTACTTTTAGATGTAGTGATGATCTGGGTGTTTAGTAGAGGCAGGCCATAATCAAAACAAGGACGTTTGTTTTGGTTATGGACACTTTCCCTGCTTCTGCTTTGAATGTTTAAGGACTTAGGCCAAAAGGGGACTTAGATGCTTTTTTTGATTATTAACCCCATATTCTATAAGCTGCACCTACTCAAGATGTGATTTATAGAATATATTTATGTTTATGCCTTGCTTGATATACTCGCTCTGCAGCTCCTCAGTATCTCTCCTCTCTTGTTGGCCCCTATACTCCCCTCCGGGAACTCCGCTTTTCAGACAAGTCCCTCCTCTTTGTATCCTTTTCCTCTACTATCACAGTTTTATAAAAGTAGGAGTTGAATAGAACCTGAAATTTAAAATATCAGAGACACATTTCCCAAAGGTGACATATTCCAATTAATAAATTCAAAAGAAAAATATTTGTTCTACCTTTCATCCCAGTCTCTCTTTTCTGCTTTATATGTTTTTTGTTTTCTAAGTTGTCCCATCCTTTTGACATTTCTTCTCTCTCTATGTCTACCATCCATCTGTTCCTTTGTCACCTATTCTTCCTGTCCAGTGTCTCCTTTGGTCTTCGTGTCTATCCTTCCACCATGTTCAGCATCTGGACCTCTCAATGTCCATATTCTCCCTCAATATTCAGCAATCTCTCTATGTGTCCTTATCCATCCCTTTGTGTCCAGCATCTCTTCTATGTGTCCCTATCCCTCTCCATTTCCTGTTTCTTCCCTCTTGTTTCTCTTCCTCTTGTACCCCAACTAATCCTACCCCATGAGCTATCATTTCTTTCTCCCTTCCTCCATTGGTCCAGCATGTCTTCTCCTCTCTTTCTCTCCCCCAGTCCAATCCAGTCCATCTTTCTTTTTTTTTTCTCTCTCTCTCTTTCCTCCGCTTCCTTCCACCCATCCAGCATCTCCCCCTCTCTTTCTTCTCCCTTTTGCTCTATGTCTATCTCCCTTATCCTTCTATTTTTCCACCCCTAAGTCCAGCACCTGTTCCCCTGTTTTCCCTTTCCCTCAGGGTCTCTCGATTCCCTCTGCTTCTTCCCCCATTTTCACCGATCCAGCATCTCTCCATCACCCCTGCCCCCACGTGGGTCCAGCATTTCTTCAGCACTTACACTTCCCCCACAGTCCCCAGACAATGAGGTAATCCCTGACAGCCTGCAGGCTGCCTCACCAGGGCCTTTCCTGTGAGGCAGGCTGCCTCTTTGATACAACTTCCTGTACCATGGCATGCCTCACTAATAGTGTAGGAAGATGTACCATAGCACAAGAAGGACCTTTTGAGGCTGGCCTACAGGAAGCCTGTTTTTACAGCTGTCTCTGCCAAAGATCACCACACATCTGGGGATTGTCAAAGGTTGTTCAGAATTTAAATTAAAAATCCACTGCTCTTCCCAACTAAGCAGGAGCCCTTTCAGGTCACTACTTGGTGCATTTTGCTTCCAGGCTACAGTCCTTTTCCAGCCAAGGGATTAGTTACATCTAAGGCAGAGGAGGAATTTATTTTGCTGTTCCAGCTAAGCTAAATGCAGGTAGCAGATCATTTATATCTGACTATTGGAAAGTATCATCTAGCTGGCTATGTTCTTCCATCAAAGTACTACAATACAGAGTTGTAACATCTGTAACTAAAGGAACTTTAATATAACATCATTTAAACGAATTTCTGTGTTGGAGAAAAGAAAAAGAACTGTATAAAGAGCTAACCATGTATGAAGAACTGTGTTGAGTTTTGCTTCATTGATTGAAATAAATTGAAATATACCTTTAATCATGGGATTACTCATAATTTAAAATTTAATCAAAATGCATCCTTAGGGGGGGAAAAAAAAATCTAGAGTTGCACAATGGATACATTTTTAGAAGCAAACCTTTATGTAAGGTTGTTGTAAAACTTTATTGAACCAGAATGGACCAATTTTATTTTAAAGTTCTTAATGACTACTTCAAATGCAAGGAAGAGCTCAAGTGACCCTGGATGTGTTGAAGGGCAAAGTATTATTTCATATATTTTACTTATCTTCTGTAATAAGTCCAGCAGGATTAATGCTGTTCCATTTTGTGATCCCATTACATTCTTTGTCCGAAAAATGTTAGTATCACGACCTAACGCTATAATGCATATGTTTCATTACTTTAACCTTTCAATATTTCACATTTCAAGTTATCTTTTCTGTGATTTTTCCTGAGGTTAATGAGACAGTGAGCACTGTAAAGAAAGTAGTAGGAAATGATTCAAATGCAAATCACAATGCATATACAGAGGTTAAAGTAAAATATAATATAACTCCTACAGTATATTTGGTATAAAAGGCATGACACTATCAAACTCAGGGCAAAGACTGTGTTCATAAGAGCGAAGGGAAGAAAATATTTATTTCCGTGGCAAAAGTTGTTTGGGTAAATGAAAAGTGAAGCATATTTTTATACAAGTATTTATTTTCATGGTCTAGAAACTTTAATCTCATGGTTCTTTCCTTGTGAAGTACACACAGTGTGAAAAATGCATAACATCATCATTCAAAGTTGAAAGTGTTAGTTCTACTATTAGAAAATGAATGTGAGGCCAAGAGTATAAAGTTAAAGAAATATAAGGGGCTTTTTACTGAAGTGCAGTAATTTTTGCCCTTACCACACATTTAATAGAAAACTGTATGTATGGTAAGTTCAAAGCCTGTGCTGTAAATACAGGGGGCATGCCCTGCATCTGCCTTGCATTTACCTCACAGGGACCACATTATATGCTATGTCACAGGGTGCCTGTACTAACTGAGACACAATATAATGTGGTATGGGTCCAGGAAAAAAACAATAACAGATGCAGTTGTTAAGGTGATGCTTCATCCCCACTCCAGCAGCTCAGTTTCATCCTGCAGCCCCATCCTGATGCCCAAACAGCACCCTGCCAAACCCCAATTCCTTCCTAACACTCAAACAACACCTTGCCAACCCTATTCCCCTTCTTAAAATCCTAATATGATAATTTGGAGATAATGCCATCCCCCTGTCTAAAAACTTTGTGTACCCCCTTTCTTAACTGTCTTCCCCTCTCAAGAAACAGTCCTGCTACTGACAACCATACTCGTCCCAACTCCCTAATCTCCCACCAGGTCTTACTGTGGGTCTTCGTGGTGGTTCATCCTAGCTGCACCAGGATCCAAAATGGCTGCTAAGATCCCTAGTGGTCAACTTATGGTACCGAGGCTATCACCCCAAGCCTCAGTCCACTCCTGTGTTAGCTGGTTAATGCAGCATTTTAACAGAAAGACCCCAGTTTTAGCACAGCAATCAGTAACTGGAAAAATTATTTATAAAGCACACAGATGCTGATATTCAAAAGATCTGTCTGGGTATGATGGGCTATATGACCCATCAAAGGAAGAAACCACAGAAGGATGGGGGTTGAGCAATAAGATGCAGTAGGAAAGCAGGCAGCACAGGTAGACCCTCTTCCCTACAATATTCACTCATTGGATTATCTTTTATTCTTCTTTTGATGAAACTTCTTACCTTCAAAACTCTGCTCCTAAACTTCTTTTTTTGTTTTCACATTATATAAAAGATTATATGGGCCAATCAAAATATTAACTACATTACTCCTGTTACAAGACATTAAACAATATTCATATTCTGCATTCAGATTTTTAAATTTCTTCAAATGTAATGTCACACCACAAATCAGACAACTGCCATACTTAAAGGCCCTGATTCTATAAATGATGCCTAGCTCCTAGGTGACATTGAGCATGATTGTGAATTATCTGCTAGGTGCCATTTATAGAATTGTGCCTAATGGATATTATTAAATCATCCAGAATCATGGAATGAAAGGCATCCATGTTTTCTGGAACTATCACTTGAGTTTGTCTCCCAGAATGTTCTTTATCTTCTGTGTTTCAAAGTCATAGTAACATAGTAACATAGTAGATGACGGCAGATAAAGACCCAAATGGTCCATCCAGTCTGCCCAACCTGATTTAATTTAAATTTTTATAATTTTTTCTTCTTAGCTATTTCTGGACAAGAATCCAAAGCGTTACCCTGTACTGTACTTGGGTTCCAACTGCCGAAATCTCTGTTAAGACTTACTCCAGCCCATCTACACCCTCCCAGCCATTGAAGCCATCCCCAGCCCATCCTCCACCAAACGGTCATATACAGACACAGACCGTGCAAGTCTGCCCAGTACTGGCCTTAGTTCAATATTTAATATTATTCTGATTCTAAATCATCTGTGTTCATCCCACGCTTCTTTGAACTCAGTCACAGTTTTACTCTCCACCACCTCTCTCGGGAGCGCATTCCAGGCATCCACTACCCTCTCCATAAAGTAGAATTTCCTAACATTGCCCCTGAATCTACCACCTCTCAACCTCAAATTATGTCCTCTGGTTTTACCATTTTCCTTTCTCTTGAAAAGATTTTGTTCTACGTTAATACCCTTCAAGTATTTGAACGTCTGAATCATATTTTCCCTGTCTCTCCTTTCCTCTAGGGTATACATATTCAGGACTTCCAGTCTCTCCTCATACGTCTTCTGTCGCAAGCCTCCTATCATTTTCGTCGCCCTCCTCTGGACCGCCTCAAGTCTTCTTACGTCCTTCGCCAGATACAGTCTCCAAAACTGAACACAATACTCCAAGTGGGGCCTTACCAATGACCTGTACAGGGGCATCAACACCTTCTTCCTTCTACTGACTACGCCTCTCTTTATACAGCCCAGCATCCTTCTGGTAGCAGCCACTGCCTTGTCACACTGTTTTATTGCCTTTAGATCTTCGGACACTATCACCCCAAGGTCCCTCTTCCCGTCCGTGCATATCAGCTTCTCTCCCAGCATATACGGTTCCTTCCGATTATTAATACCCAAATGCATTACTCTGCATTTCTTTGCATTGAATTTTAGTTGCCAGGCATAAGACCATTCCTCTAACTTTTGCAGATCCTTTTTCATATTTTCCACTCCGGTGTCTACTCTGTACAATCTTGTATTATCTGCAAAAAGGTAAACTTTCCTTCTAACCCTTCAGCAAGGTCACTCACAACCATATTGAACAGGATTGGCCCCAGCACCGTACCTGAGGGACTCCACTACTTCACCTTTCCTTCTTCGAGCGACTTCCATGAACCACACCTCTGGCGTCTGTCCGACAGCCAGTTTCTGACCCAGTTCACACACTTTGGGTCCTAACTTCAGCCCTTCAAAATTATTCAACAGCCTCCTATGAGGAACTGTATCAAAAGGCTTTGCTGAAATCCAAGTAAAGTATATCTAGCATATGTCCTCGATCCAGCTCTCTGGTCACCCAATCAAAAAATTCAATCAGGTTCGTTTGCACGATTTCCCATTTGTAAAGCCATGTTGCCTCGGCCTGTAACCCATTAGATTCAAGGAAGTACACTATCCTTTCTTTCAGCAACACTTCCATTATTTTTCCACAACTGAAGTGAGGGCTCACCGGCCTGTAGATTTCCTGCTTCATTCCTGTGACCACTTTTATGAATAGGGACCACATGCGCTCTCCCTCCAATCCCCAGGAATACATCCCGTCTCCAGATTTGTTGAACAAGTCATTATAGAACTCGCAGAACCTCTCTGAGCTCCCTTATGTATCTACGAGAGGTTCCTGGCGATCCTATTAAAGACTTGTCCTGCTTTAAATGCAGCAACAAGTCTTGACTGTGGAGTAGAAACATAGAAACATGATGCAGAATAAAGGCCAAATACCCATCTAGTGTGCCATCCACAGTAGCTATATATCTCTTTCTCTCTCAAAGAGATCCCACGTGCTATCCCCAGCTCTTTGAATTCAGACACACTCTCTATCTCCACCACTTCTTCTGGGAACATCCATGCATCTACCGCCCTTCTATAAAAAGTATTCCTAGATTACTCCAGGCTTATCACCTCTTAACTTCATCCTATGCCCTCTTATTGCAGAGTTTCCTTTCAAATGAAAGAGACTCAACTCATACGCATGTACATCATGAAGGAAGGGCACTTATCCTTTAGCAGGGGTGTCCAACCTGTGGCCCAAGGGCCGCATGCGGCCCGTGATTTATTTTGTGTGTCCCTGGTTGAGGGCGATGCCGTGTTTTCCTCTGCTGCCCCCGGGTGTTTACCGTCTTGCCGGCTCCCTCCTCTGTCTTGCTGCAGCATTTGCGCGGCCGCAGAAACATTTTTTTTCAGCCATTGTGGCCCAGGGAGGCCAAAGGGTTGGACACCCCTCCTCTAATGTAACTAACATATCATCAGCTATAGATTTAGTGCCTTGGATGAGACCCTACTCAAGACCATGCAGGACTCATGGTTACCTTGGTGATGCCATTTTATAAGGTGGCTTCCATTCTCACTATAGAGCTTTAGGAGCATGCACTTGTGGTTGGAGGTATGAAATCTGAGGAAGCTGATGGACTTGAAAAATCCTGATTGAATTGTGGTCACAACCTATGCCAGCCTATTGGGCCTGGGGACTCATTTTTTGGACTACATGGTTCATGAATGTTGGAGTGCATGAAGGCATCCTGGTCAATCAGGCCATTTGGTGGCATTAATTTATTTTCAGTATCTCTTGTAGGAGAAGATGTTATGTGTCCTATGTCAATTAGTGCATGCATTTGTGTATGGTAGGGAAAGCAGGGTACATAAAGAGCCCTGAAGAAGCTGGGAGAGTTGTCAGTGGGTAGGAATCACTGGCAGCGAAAGAGAGTGGACATCCCTCCTGCCGTCGGGGGCTCTCGGGGGCTGTTGGGGGCTCTCGGGGGGGGGGGGGGGGGAGAGGCGACAGCAGGGGACTCTGGTGGCAGAAGCAGCGGCAGGAGTGGGCATCCCTCCTGCCGATCTTGTTCAGTGTGTTGAGGGGGTCTGGGCAGCAACGGCGAGGGGGTTGTCGGCGGGCGGGGGGACTCTTATTTCTGCTGTTCTCTCTGCTGATTAATCAGCTGAGCTGGCAGGTCCTGAGGAGACCTGTGGCTCTGTTGATCGGGGCAGGGACAGCAGGAGGGTGGACCTGTATTTAGCACTTGCTCTTGTGAGCACTTGCTAGGCACAGTTCCTCCTTCTCTTGATCAGTGATGCTCAATACAAATAATGTGCATATAATTTGCATTCTATTATGCTGAGAATCATCCATAAAATAAAAGTCGATCCCACTACGGGCACTACATCGACTTGCCAGATTTTACTGTCAAGTTTTGAGAATCTTCCTCTAAGTCCACTTTTGTTGGGGCTATAGTAATATAGTATAGGGTGGACATTTTTCCCTATTTTTTGTTTGACTGTATAGCAACTTTCTTTTTAATGCTGCTAAGATGAAGTGAAGCTGTTTCATCCCTATTTCATAATCATTTAAAATTCAAAATGTGTTTTATTAACTGCTTAAGCAAAACCTTCCTTTTTAACTGTGTCCTTATCTAGCTATACTGCTCTGCAGACTCACCCACCGAGATCCCCTTCATCTCCATCTTGATGAAGTTTTGACTATTCAAGTCCATTGAACATAAAATTGCTTGGATTTATTTAACCAGTCTCGATGTTTCAGTATCCCCTTGAAGCAATGCCCTAAAAGTAGGGAGAAATGTCTCATGCGGGTCATAAAACCTATGATACAAGGGATTTAAAGGAGAGGATAGAGGCCTATGTGAGTATCTGTAGCTCTCAGTCTCAGTACAATCTGGCACATATATGTATTGTCATGTTAAAAGTGCAATACAGATCTATATGAATTTAGTGTACCTATATGGCAGATAAATTATCTTGAAAAGTCATGTGTTGATATATATGCTGGGTTTATGAGAATATTGTAATATGAGGCTGAATAATAAAAAAACAAAACCTGTAGAGATTGCGTAAAAAGTTCAATGTCCCTGCTCATGATCAATAACATAAGATAATGAAATAAAACCAGCCTATGTTAGAGGTAAGTAAATATAAAATAAAAAAAAGGCAAACTAAAGGGAGGACCAAGAACCACAAAAAATCCTCAGAAACGTATTTTAGAAAAACATTTAGAATTTTGTATTTCTGAACTGTCATGCAAATAGCATAAAGAAAGAACACTCGGACAATGTTTCTTTATCTAGATCAGGGTGTCCAACCTGCGGCCCAAGGCCGCATGCGGCCCCGTGAGTATTCTGTGCGGCCTCCGGTCAAGGGTGATGCAGGTTTTCCTCTGCTGTCCCTGGATGTTTTCTGTCTTGCGGCCCCTCCTCTGTCTTGCCTGCAGCATTTATGCATTTGGTGCGGCCCCAGAAACATTTTTTTTCAGCCAATGCTGGCCCAAGGACCACCAAAAAGTTGGGACAACCCTGATCTAGATCCACAAGCCTGACATACATCACACCTGAAATATAATCATTCCCCCAATCAGTTTTTTCTTTTACTGAATGCATATTGTCACAGGGCTGCCCCTGTCCTAGTGAGGAAGCCTTGCCAGAAGAGGAATGAGGTTAAAACCTTTGAAAGTATTCCTAAGTCCGCTAAGGGGAGTCCCAAAACAGTCCCTAGGATACTTACAAGCCAAACCTTCCAGCATTGAAACCTCCTAAGGCTGATCTGGTTTAGCTTTACCTAAGCCAGTTGTGGGAAACAGATGGAAAGACATTATCTCCCAGCAGCCATAGCACCAGAGAAAGGAAAGGGCTGGAATGGAATACTTGCCACACCCAAACAAGCTCAAACTGGTGAGAAGCTCTCTAAGAGCAGGCTACCCTAACACACCTGCAGGGAGGACTATCGCTCCCTATAATGAAAGAAAATGGTTTAGTTTCACACAGAGGACAGTTCCAGAGTCAGCCTCAGAGAGCCAGAGCCACCACTGACCATTAAACCCACAGTCCCCCTCATGGCAACAAACTTAGGCAGGGGTTTGTGATGAAGAGGCTAATGATAAGATTGATTCTATGTTTGTGCAGGTTAGTGAAATGGTGGATAATGACTCACCTATGATATGGAAATAGAATGTTCTCATTAGCCCAGTTCTGAAGGTATGGCATAGGCTGAGAGCCATTGCTAATAAGGGAGCTGGAGGGAAAAGTAAAGTCTGCTCAAGTTTATTGAAAATGTTGACGTTCTGTTTTGAACTTTAAATACAAGCCACAGGCAACCATTTTATGGGATCTAGGGAGGGGGGTCTTTCCAAGCTAGAATCCATTGAGGTAAAATGATGGGAGACGGATCCTACCCTTGGGGCATTAAGCCTAACCCCAAGGGAGTTTTGCCTGGCAGAAGAATAGCTTTTATTTTGTGGGAATAAGGTTTTTATGCAGTGGCATATTTTTGGCTCAGACTGCAATTGTTTTGTTCTGGTTTGTGAATGCTGGATTTAAGCACAAGGTGATATAAACCTGAGAATTTATTTGACACTTGTTTATGCTAGTGAAACAATAAACAGTACCTAAGAAAATTGCACCCAAAGTTTTGAACTCTTTTTTTTATTTTGAGCTTTACCAAGCTACCAAAACAGGTTTGTGTGCATTGGGTTAGATCACTTGCTGAGCCATCTTGGCCGCACCCAGTCACATATCACATATTCAGTTGTCCAAAAATCTCATGATTTCCACAGTGTACATTTGAAAATATGTGTCTCTTACAAATGCTCTGTTCTCAGTATCCAAACCACTTATTTAGGGCCCTTTTTTAATCAAGCTTTGACTAGATGGTGTAGCGCGGCTGATGTGGGTAAATGTTCCAACAGGCATAGAATTCCTATGAGCATCAGAGCACTTACCTTGTCGGCCTTTGCTAAAAACTTCTAGCACATCTTGATAAAAGGAGATGTTAACGATTTCAAAATTGAATCATAGTGAGAGAGGCTATTATTTCTCACCTGACATCAATGTTCCACAACCTATAGGCCTGCTTCAGGAACTATATTAAAATATTCACACAAATTCCACTCATGTATCTGTGGAAATAAGGACCAACTTCTCTGATAAGCTTTCAAAAGATACTCTCTTCATCATGCTAGTGAAGAAACAATGAAGTTATACTAGGTTTAACTAGTATGAATTCATCTAACATAAAAACATAACATAAGAATAGCCTTACTGAGTAAGACCAATGGTCCATGAAGCCCAGTAGCCCATTCTTACGATGGTCAATCCAGGTCACTAGTATCTGGCCAAAACCCAAGGTGTAGCAATATTCCATGCTACCAATGCAAGACAAGCACTGGCTTCCCCCTTGTCTTTCTCAATAACAGACTATGGACTTTTCCTCCAGGAACTTGCCCAAACCTTTCTTAAAACCAGCTATGCTATCAGCTCTTACCACATCCTCTGGCAATGCGTTCCAGAGGTTAACTATTCTGAGTGAAAAAAAATTTCCTCCTATTGGTTTTAAAAGTATTTCCGTGTAACTTCATAGTGTCCCCCCACCCCCTAAGTCTTAGGTTGTCTGCACATTAGTATAGTTCAGTGAAAATGGGTGGGCGGAATAGACCGAGGAGATGAAATTTTTTGCGTCAGTCTTGGAGGATATTTCTATAACAGAGAGCTTAAAATCAGGGTGACTGGAAGGCACACATTAGAACCCTATTCTATTAATAACTCGGGTGCCTATGTTCCTTTATAGAATACTAACATAGCTTGGTATTATCACACCTAACATTTAGATGATCATCTCTGCCAGTGTCTCAAACTTTCTCGAGCTGGGGCACACTAAAGATAGTGGCCATGGCTCGAGGCACCCGGAAGTGCGCAGACGTTACTGTGATGGACATGCGCATGCGTGACATCATCACATTAATAAGCATGCATGCACAGAGGCCCTCCCAGACAGGCCCTGAAATACCATTAAGGCGTGCCAGCAGGGAAGTCTAACAAATATCAACTGAGTACCCCCAACCACAGACCACCCAAGCTCTTCCCCAGATCCCGCCCCCTTTACTAATTGTAATGCAATTTTTTCCATTCATTTTTCATATACACACAATTACATAGCACATATAATTCTCAAACTGACACATTCCTTTCTATTCCCTGTCTGATTTCTCTCCCTTCCTTTAGTCATCTCTCCTTCCTTCATTCTTTCTGCCCCCTGCAGTCCATCTCTTTCTCTTCCTCCTTTCTGGCCCCCACTCCCAGTCCAACATTTCTCCCTCCTTTCCACCAGTCCAACATTTTTCTCTCTTCCTCCTGTACGCTTCTTCTCCGGTCTCACCTACCTCCATGAGTCCAACTTTTCACTCTCTGCCTTCTCCTCCTTCCCTCCAAGTGTGACATTTCTACCTTCCCTCCTTTCTATCCTCCCCATCCATCTCACCCTCTCTATGTCCAACCCTTTCCGCCTTCTACACACTTTTACTCTCTCTCTCTCGTTTCCTCTTCCCTCGAGTGACACCCTTCGTTCCCACTCCCCAACCCATGTTCTTTCCCCATGCATCATTATCTCCCTCTCCTCTACCCCATGTCCATTTCTCCCTCTCTCCATCACTCTCCTCCTGTAACAATTTTCCTTCCTTCCCTCCCCCAACCCCACTCACAGCTAATATGCTCTCTCTCCATTCACCATCTCACCCTATCCTCAATGTGTAGCATCTTTCCTTTCCCTTCTACCAGGTCCAGCAGCACCTCCTTTTCTCTTCCATCCTTCCCCTTCACCCCTGTTCAGCAATACTCCTTCTCTCTTCCATCCTCCCTCTTTTCCTTCTCTTCCCTCCTCCCTTGTCCAGAAGTACTTCTCTTGTCTCTAGCAGTAGTTCACTGTGTACTTTTTACTTGGTCACACAGCTGCCACTAGGATTAATTTAGACATGGTTTTCATCCGGGAGCCTCAAGGTTTTTGCTAGGCCGGCCCATTTCAATAATGCCAGCCGGCCTTTGCAAAGGGCCCCGAGGCTCCCAGATGAAACCGTGTCTAAATTAATCCTAGCCGCAGCTGTGTGCCCAAGTTAAAAATGCACACGGAGCTGCCGCTGCTAGGGGGAGGGGCTTGCAGAGAGAAACACGACGGCAGCGGAAAGATGCTGTCTGTAGGGAGGGGGGTACGCGAACAGAGAGAAACGCGACGGTACGCAGGAAGATGCAGTGCCGGCACTTGAACCTCTGATCCTACAGGAGGTGCCTCACAGCAAGAGGCATAGTCAGCTGGCCAGCGCTTCTCTTCCTCCTCAGTGTGCCGCAGCATACTTGGAATCTCGGGAGGCACACAGTTTATGATACACTGATCTATGCCGATTATTCCCCAACCTGGTCCTGGAGGCACCCCAACCAGTCAGATTTTCAGGATATTCACAATGAATAGTAATGAGAAAGATTTGCATGCCATGGAGGCAGTGCATGTAAATATCTCTCATGAATATTCACTGTGGATATCCTGAAAACCTGACTGGATGGGGTGCCTCCAGGACCAGGGTTGGGACCACTGATCTTTGCTAACCACAGAGCTGGTATAAGTGGGAACTCCTGTGTAATTTACAGTCTTTTGTAAATTATGCATATGCATGTACATCACGTAGACAGGGTTCCCACTTATGTGCATAACATATAAAAGACTGTACCTCTGTGTACACTCCACTGCAAAAACATAGTATGTAATTTAAGCAGGTATTTACAGAATACTGGTAGCTAGCATTTACACATGGAAGTGCACCTATGGGCCCTGATTCTGCAAAGAGCGCCTAAAGTTAGGCATGGTTTGGACGACACCAGAAAGTATTTCTTCACAGAGAGAGTGGTTGATCATTAGAACAAGCTTCCAGTGCAGGTGATCGAGGCAGACAGCGTGCCAGACTTTAAGAATAAATGGGATACCCATGTGGGATCCCTACGAGGGTCAAGATAAGGAAATTGGGTCATTAGGGCATAGACAGGGGGTGGGTAAGCAGAGTGGGCAGACTTGATGGGCTGTAGCCCTTTTCTGCCGTCATCGTCTATGTTTCTATGTCCTCGGTAGACATAGTTGCAGAATTGGCTGAGCAATGCTCAGCGCAAGTTAAACATCCAGATTTTTAGACGTTCATTACAGAATCGGTCTTTAGGCGGAAGTTAGATGTCCAACCAATGCCCTTAATATTATAATTCTGATGTTATTAGAATGGCGATTTTATGCTGTTTTTCATTATAATTGTGGCAACATACTATTTTTCTTTTATATGTTTAATTCTTTTTTTTATTTCTCTTCTGTCAGAGTGAGTGGGATTCGAACCAGGAACATTAGGGTAGAAGGCTGTAGGTTAACCATTGTGCTACAGAGTAAGCTAACAAACTGCATAGCAATTGTAAAACTAGGTCTTATAGGCATTGTAAGAGTCTACTTTTGAGTGTGGTTTGGGCTTCAGATAGATGTGAGTTCTGTGGACGGGACATAGGCATGCTTTGGACATTTCTAATGCGATCAATTAAATAGGTTTCTGGATTTTTATTTTTGCTTTATTAAGCTCAAAATACATTTAATAAGCCACCTTGTAAACAAGGCACATCAATACAAACATTGCATACAAAACCTACTAGTTTTTTGCATAGATAACTTCATTACAAATGGAGGTGTGCATCTGCATAATAGTGACCTTGCTGTGAGATCATCAAGGTGCACCTGCAAGGTAGAATGCCACAATTAAAATATGTGCAAATGAAGTTATCTATGCTCATTGGAGCACTCTTTAGTGAGGAGAAAAAAAGGGTAGCTTTTAACAAGAAACATAAAGCTGTGTTCTTCATGTGCTCTAATTTGCAAATTCCATTGTTTGGCCAGAGCTATGGTAGAGGGTAATGAAGAAGAGGTAGTAGAAACTGGAGACAAAATGGTGAAGAAGGAAAGAAACTTGCTAGCAGAGAATTGTGCAGAAAACTGAGCTGAGTTATTGTGGGGAAAAGGAGCATATGAATTCATTGATGTTAACCCCGTGAAAGAATAGAAAAAAATAAATTTTGAGTGATTTAAAGCGTTGTTAATCAGTGAAATATACAGTAGTATTCATGTCTAGAGCTAGTGTCTATAAGACTGTTAGTTCTTTACAAAAAGACAGTTCATCCAGGGATCTTTATATATCACTAAAGTTGCTCTGCCCAGTGTAGTTTTCCTTTTTGAAGCTCCTGAAGAATGGTATTCCACCTGAAACTGGGCTGGTTGAGATAATAACTTGGCTATTTGGTTATGCCTCATTTGGAAATTGAGGAAATACTTCAAGAACGCTGGATATGAACTTCCCAGGCAGTTACCGCAGATAGGTTCTATGTGCCTCGCTGGTTTTGAGTCCTAATCTTGAAACGTTGATAGCACTGCATTCTCATGATTTTTTTAATGAAATTTAATTTATTGAACATAAGAATTTCCACTGCTGGATCAGACCAGTGGTCCATCGTGTTCAGCAGTCTGCTCCCGCGGCAGCCCCTAAGTCAAAGACCAGTGCCTTAACTGAGACCAGCCCTACCTGCATACTTTCTGGTTCAACAGGAAGTTGTCTAACTTTGTCTTGAATCCCTGGAGGTTGTTTTCCCCTATAACAGCCTCCGGAAGAGTGTTCCAGTTTTCTACCACTCTCTGGGTGAAGAACTTCCTTACGTTTGTACGGAATCTATCCCCTTTTAACTTTAGAGAATGCCCTCTCGTTCTCCCTACGTTGGAGAGGGTGAAAAACCTGTCGATCTACTAAGTCTATTTCCTTCAGTATCTTGAATGTTTTGATCATGTCCTATCTCAGTTTCCTCTTTTCAAGGGAGAAGAGGCCCAGTTTCTCTAATCTCTCGCTGTACGGCAACTCCTCCAGCCCCTTAACCATTTTAGTTGCTCTTTTCTGGACCCTTTTGAGTATTACTGTGTCCTTCTTCATGTACGACGACCAGTGCTGGACGCAGTATTCCAGGTGAGAGCGTACCATGGCCCGGTACAGCGGCAAGATAACTTTCTCTGATTGGTTTGTGATCCCCTTCTTAATCATTCCTAGCATCCTATTCACCCTTTCCTCCACCACCATGCATTGCGCGGATGGTTTCATCGACCTGTCGACCAGCACTCCCAAGTCTCTTTCCTGGGGGATCTCTCCAAGTAACGCCCTGGACATTGGTTTTTGTATCACACTACTATTATTATTGTGGACATATGTGGGCCTATGATGATGTACAGCGGGGCTTGAAAATGAGTCCAGCTACAACCTGTTAAGTCTGTATACCAGAGCACCATAGCTTTTACTATTGCACTGAGGCCAGATGCACATAATTTATATAGTACACAGTGGTACCTTGGATTACGAGCATAATCCATTCCAGGAGCATGCTCGTAATCCAAAATGCTCATTTATCAAAGCGAGTTTCCCCATGGAAATAATGGAAACCGCTATTTGATACGTTCCCCCCCCACAGGCCAGGGCGTTGCTCCCCCCCCACTCGCAAAGTCCCCCCCCCCCCCGCGTGATCCGGCACCCCCCGTGAGAACAAGCACCCCTCGCCCGACCAACTTTAACTCACCCCTCCTCCCCGTCCTGGCACCGGCACGAGGATCGGCACCCCCCGCCCGACCAACTTTAACTCACCCCCCCTTTGCACCGGCACGCAGCCCACAAGTGCCGGTGCCACTTGAAGATCTTCTTCCCAGTCTCTGCTGGCTTTGAGTATGCATCTGCGCATGCTCAAGCCTTTCTAATTCGCCGTCGGCGAGAGGGAGAATTAGAAGGGCTTGAGCATGCGCAGATGCATGCTCAAAGCCGGCAGAGACTGGGAAGAAGATCTTCAAGCGGCACCGGCACTTGTGGGCTGCGTGCCAATGCCAAAGGGGGGGGTGAGTTAAAGTTGGTCAGGCGGGGGGTTCCTGTTCACGTGGGGGGGGGCCGATTCGAGCGGGAAGGGGCCCTTTTCGAGCGGGGGGAAGCAATGCCGGTTATCGGGGGGTGCTCGCAAATCGAATCAACACTCGGTTTCCGAGACACGTTTTGCGAGAATGTTTTGCTCGTCTTGCAAAACACTCACAAACCGGGTTACTTGCAAACCGAGGTTTGACTGTATATTATTTCTCTCATTTGTAGGGTAGTGGAGTGTGTTTGTAGTGCTGCCCACCTTTCTCGATTTGTATTTGGGGATTTTTTCATTTTTATTATACGAGGTAGGATATTGAATTAGATCATGATAGAGGGGAAGTGAGTGAGAGACAGTGGAACAGGGCTGATGGCCCCAATAAAGCAGGATTGTGGCCAAGAGACAGAAAAGAGCTGTGAGGGACAATAGAAAGAATATGCAAATACTTAAGAGATAGACTTGGAGTTGGTCAAGGAGCACAACCTGCTCCTTGTGTATTCTCTTTTGGTGTGTGTCTCCAGCACACACCACGGCATGGACACCGCCACCCTGTATGGAAAAATACCAGCAATTGATATTACTTGATTGCTCCCAGTAGGCGGAGTCAGAAGTTGTGGCACAGAGCCCAATTCAGCGGCACAATTACAGTGGTACCTTGGATTACGAGCATAATCTGTTCCAGGAGTATGCTCGTAATCCAAAATGCTCATTTATCAAAGCAAAGTTCCCCATAGAAAATAGTGGCAATAGCAACAATTCGTTCCAGAACCCAGGGTCTGTACCTGTCAGGTGCCGGGTGCTGCAGCGCTGTCTCCTCCGTCCGTCATCTGAAGAAGAACCCCGCAGTGCCGCTTCAGAGGGATGCCTCCTCCATCCGCTGGCCAGCCCTCCACGTCGGATGCCACTCGCATGCTGGAGAGCCCCCATCCGAGCCCACGCAGCTGATTGCCGCCCCACCCACACGCCGCACACGACACGTACAACGCCGATGATTGACACTGTGTGCGTCACAAGCAACGCGCATGCGGGACAGCACCCGGCTGCGCAGGCCCAGACAGAGGTCCTCCAACCTGCAGAAGGCACCTGACGTGGAACGCTGGCTGGAAGACGGAAGAGGAATCCCTCGAAGCGGCGCTTCCTGGTCTGTAAGTGCTCGTTTATCAGGGCAGTGCTCGGTTTGCGAGTCAAAAGTTTGCTGAGTGTTTTGCTCATCTTGCAAAACACTCACAAACCGGGTTACTCGCAAACTGAGGTTCCACTGTATATATATAAAAAAGCACACGTTCACTAACAGGACAGAGGTAGGAGAAACATAAAAAGTAACAATATATATGGCGGACACAAATAACTTAATTTGTATATTATCCCTATGTTAACAGTTTGAGAACCATCAGCAGTTTACTATTCAAGGCCCCACTTGGAGTATTGTGTTCAATTTTGGAGACTGTATCTGGCGAAGAACGTAAGAAGACTTGAAACGGTCCAGAGGAGGGCAACAAAATGATAGGAGGCTTGCGCCAGAAGACGTATGAGGAGAGACTGGAAGCCCTGAATATGTATACCTTAGAGGAAAGGAGAGACAGGGGAGATATGATTCAGACGTTCAAATACTTGAAGGACATTAACGTAGAACAAAATCTTTTTCAGAGAAAGGAAAATGGTAAAACCAGAGGACATAATTTGAGGTTGAGGGGTGGTAGATTCAAAGGCAATGTTAAGAAATTCTACTTTACGGAGAGGGTGGTGGATGCCTGGAATGTGCTCTCGAGAGAGGTGGTGGAGAGTAAAACTGTGACTAAGTTCAAAGAAGCGTGGGATGAACACAAAGGATCTGAATCAGAAAATAAGATTAAATATTGAACTAGGCCAGTACTGGGCAGACTTGCACGGTCTGTGTCTGTATATGGCCGTTTGGTAGAGGATGGGCTGGGGAGGGCTTCAATGGCTGGGAGGGTGTAGATGGGCTGGAGTAAGTCTTAACAGAGATTTCGGCAGTTGAAACCCAAGCACAGTACAGGGTAGAGCTTTGGATTCTTGCCCAGAATAGCTAAGAAGAAAAAATTTAAAAAAATTTAAATTGAGTCAGGTTGGGCAGACTGGATGGACCATTCGGGTCTTTATCTGCCATCATCTACTATGTTACTATGTTACAGTTAATGCCGTTTAACTTGTGATAAACGCAGGGTAGATAACCTAAGGCAATCGCTACACATTCTGACGTGGCATCAATTGTACCTTGTTATCAAGCATGTTAACAGTTAATTCAAATTATCTACCTCCATGTTAACAACATGTTCATTTTAAGTCCCCTCTAGATTAGGTGAACCAGGTGTTTATTAGATATTTATTAGTGAGTTGTCAAGTTTCAAATTTATTATAAATTTGATTAATCGCGTATTCAAAATTCTAAGCGATGAACATATCAGTAAAATTACAAAATTGAGGGGGCAGCAAAACAAAGAACTAAACCTTACAAAACATATTAAAGACTAGTTGTCTTTTCGTCCAAGTGACTAAAGTTGAAGCTGCAAACGTGTGAAAGTGCTATCGGCCTACAATTTTTCTTGACAGAATTCATTGGCTTTAATGCCACAGTGCATGGATTTTAATCCAGTTGTAATTGATTGGTGTTAGAGCAATGTTACTGCTTGATTTAACTTTAAAAATACACACACACACACATCCATAAAATTCAGTGACATCATTAATTCTGTCCTGAAGATTTAGGGATCATTAATATTCAATTTACTATCCTACCTATGTTAATTTGCACCTTAGCAGAAGCAAAAGATTTCACTGAGCTTGCTTAAGAAATGAATGGTAAGAAAACAAATTCACCATCACTTGCTGAAATGTCCTTATTTAGTTTTGAGTTTTTAAATCACAAAAGTCAGGATCAGCGCATTTTAAATCAACTCTGGAATCAATTATGCTGAATGCTGTAGGCGCTCTAATCTTTCCAGTGCACTTTCATAGCAGCTGTATTGATCTACATCTCAAAAGCACAGCTATAAATAAAGGACTTGCTGTACTCATCTTCAAATTTGACCCTTTGTAAACCATCAACAAAGACGCCATGTAGACATTCGCAAGGTTTCCACAGTAATTAATTTGAATTCCTTGATCGTGTGGCACTCTTATTAAAACATACTGGCATTCAGATTCTACAAGTATGCAAGAGAGCTATTTAAGTATGCCAAAAAGGTCTGGTAATTTCAGACCGTTCTGCCAGTCTTAGCTTTGAGTCCTGTACACAGGGGAGGGATTGTGAATTAATCCATTTGCTTGTAATCTTAAACGTTCAGGAACTGACCTTTTTATCACCAAGAAATTGATTTCAGTCTCAATACCCACCATGCAAAACTTTTTTTTTTAAGCTAATATTTCCGTGAGTCCAATTGGCTGACCAGAGAGCAGATAATAGTGTTCATGTAGTTAGTAATATTATGTAGTTAGTAATATTTATGGCATGTAATTATAAATGCTTAAGCACAATGCTACAATGGTAATTATACAAAGTAATATTAATCTGAATGTTATGCTGCCCCCTGCTGTAGACATAATGTGATGCATGATATATATTTGATAGGCCACATGTGTCCAATGATAGGTGATAAAATTGTGTATGGCTTTATTAATGATCATATCAGAAAAACAGCTGTAGAGAGCAAAACCTTCACTATAACCAATGTTCTGGACACGCAATATGCAGAGACAAAAAGATGACAAGGGCAAATGTAAGAATAATATCTATAGTAATGCCTAATAAAATTTATACATAATGTAGGAAATAAATCAGCTGATGCTGAAATTTAGCTATAAACTCACTTGTTGCAACCATCAATTACTTGACAGAAGCACAAAATGCATGTGGGGTAAAAGTCATCAAGCGTTTTAGCAAAATGTTGCTAAGGTGGAAATATCAATAACTTGGAACAAACAAAACAAAACTGCAGACTGTGTACAAGATGCAGGCAAAATTTAATATGACAAGAAAACAGTATATAAAACCCGTTTACCAATCAAGGGACCCAATAACTTGCCAAAAATGTTCAGGTCTAAAAAGTCCAGTAAGCCACTGAGCAAACTAAGGAGTGCAACCACCGTACTACCAAGAAAAGACAAGGAAATGCTCTGTCACATTCCCCTCGGCTCTATAAAAAGAGCTTCAAATTGTGTGTATGTCCAATTTGTGCACATAGTTTAATTTCAATAACAGTCTAGTTAGCACCAATAATTGAGATCTTAAGCAATTCTAATTAAAATTTATGCGTGCAGATTTAGAGGTTTGTACTGTGGTCCGGAACATTAAAAACTCCAACGCTCATAGGATTTCTTTGAGCATTGGAACATTTAGTGCTCTGGGCCATGGTAGAAGCCTCTACTATGGCTTATTAAAAAGTGTGGGGGGGCAGAGGGGAGGTTAGTCACAGGATATGCACTTAACTGTTTTGTATGGGGCTATGGAAATGAGAGGGGCTTAGGTGGATAAGGGGCATTCCTTGAATTTACATGTATAGTTATAGAATAAGGGCGATCTGTTCTTAATTTAGGCATGAGGATTTGTACCATGTTTCATTTGGTACAAATGGTCATGCTTAAAGTTAGGTACATTTCCCAATGCTAAGTGCTATTCTATAAATGGCACCTAACTTTAAGCACCATTTATAGAAAAGCCCTGAGTGCTATTTGTGGCGCCAGTTTTATAGGAGTCATTTATAAAATCTAGTCCATAATGTGAAAAGAAGGGAGGTACACTACTCTGAAAATAAATTTATCTATCTACTTGTGTAACCTTATTCAACTGCAACTAATAAACTTGTCTGTTTGATGAAATTTAATATTTCTTCTGGTAAGAACATAAGTAAGAACATAAGTAGTCGCCTCCGCCGGGGCAGACCAGAGGTCCATCCTGCCCAGCGGTCCGCTCACGCGGCGGCCCATCAGGCATATTGCCTGAGCAGCAGTCCCTGACTAATTTTATACCTACCTCTACACTTATCTCTAAACCTTCCACTGCTCTTATCTGTACCCCTCAATCCCTTTGTCCTCCAGGAACCTATCCAGGTCTTCCTTGAAACCCTGTACTGTGTTATTTCCTATCACGGCTTCCGGAAGGGTGTTCCATGTGTCCACCACCCTCTGTGTGAAAAAAAATTTCCTTGCGTTTGTTCTAAACCTGTCCCCCTTCAATTTCATCGAGTGTCCCCTTGTTCTTGTGGTTTCTTTCAAATTGAAAAATCTGTCCTTGTCAACCTTTTCGATGCCCCTCAGGATCTTGAAGGTCTCTATCATATCTCCTCTGAGTCTCCGCTTCTCCAGGGAGAACAGCCCCAGCCTTTTCAGTCTGTCAGTGTATGTAAGGTTTTCCATACCCTTAATCAGTTTAGTTGCTCTTCTCTGGACTCCCTCAAGCATTGCCATGTCCTTTTTGAGGTATGGTGACCAGTACTGTACACAGTATTCCAGATGGGGGCGCACCATAGCCCGGTACAGTGGCAGGATGACTTCCTTCGTTCTGGTCGAGATACCCTTCTTAATAATACCTAGCATTTGGTTTGCTTTCCTCGAGGCTGTGGCGCACTGTGCTGACGCCTTCAATGTCGTGTCTACCATCACTCCCAGGTCTCTTTCCAGCTTACTGACCCCTAGCATTGTTCCCCCCATTTTGTAAGTGAACATCGGGTTCCTTCTCCCTATATGCATGACCTTGCATTTCCCCACGTTGAAGCTCATTTGCCACTTTTTCGCCCATTCTTCCAGTGTCGTAAGATCCCTTTGGAGATCCTCGCAATCTACCGTGGTTTCAACCCTGCTGAATAGTTTGGTATCATCTGCGAATTTGATGACCTCACATTTTGTTCCCGCCTCCAGGTCATCGATGAATATGTTAAACAGGAGCGGTCCCAGCACTGACCCTTGAGGAACCCCACTGGTAGATGCCAGTGATCTCAAATGATTGAATGTAATCAATGGGTAGATCCCCAGAAGGGTAGACTGATAAGGGCATGTAATAACACTATTGCTTATGTAATATATATTACACTAGTCTTATAACCCGTTACATTAACGGGTTCTAGAATATATGTGTGTGTGTCTCTCTTTATTTCTTTCTCTCTCTCTCCTTAGCCGCTTTCTTTCTTTCTGTCTTTCTTTTTCCTTGGCTGTCCATCACCACCCCTTGCCTGCTCGCCCTGTCCATTCTCCCTTCCTTTTACCTCCCCTGTGTCCACCACCACCCCTTCACTGCTCTCCTTATGCAGCAGCAGCCCTTCTCCCTTTGTTTTACCTCCCCCTGTCCATCAGCACCTCTTTCTTTCTCCCCCTGTCCAGCAGTAGGCGTCCCTTCCTTTTTCTCTCACCCTCCTCCTTCTTATCCCTATGATACACTTACCTTGCTCTGCCCCTGATCAGAGGTTCCCGACAGTCGCCCAGTTGCACCCATTAGAAAAGTTCCTTCTGCCACATCCCGCACCCCTCCTGACACGACTCCCGCTGTCTTTCTTTCTGTCTGTCTCTGTCCCTGGTCCTCTTTGTCTGTTTGTCTTTCTGTATATCTCCCTGCCCGTGTCTTTCTTCTTTTCTTTCTGTCTCTCTTCCTCCCTCTGTCTGTCTGTCCGAAGCAGCATTCCCTCCCCCTCCATTTCCCTTCCCCCACACCAGTTCCCTGTGCACCTGCCCCTGTGTCTTTCTTCTTTTCTTTCTGTCTCCCTTCCTCCCTCTGTCTGTCTGTCCAAAGCAGCATTCCTTCCCCCCACACCAGTTCCCTGTGCCTGCATTAGCGTTTCCTCTACCCCCTTTCCCTTCCTACATTCGGGACTACAAACGTGGGCCCAAGTCCTTTGCACGACCGGAGCAAATCAGGGCAGTAGAAGGGCCCGAAGCAGCGTGTGAAGACTGCTGGATACGCTGCTTAAATCGCCAGTCGGGCCCGCGGTAAGGGAAGAGGGGGGGGCGGCAAATGAGTCGGGTCCCAGGCAGCTGAAAGTTGCTGGGCTCCTCGGTGGGGGCGCTGAGTGGCCGCGATCCCTCTCCTCCCAGACACCACCCCCCTTCCGCTGGAGAAACAGATATCGGCGGTTACAGCCGCTGGCTTCGGCATCTTCTATCCACTGCGGCCAACCCTAGCGGAAAGAGGAAGCAGTCAGAGAGGGCGGCCCGCAGTGGACAGAAGACAGCAAAGCCAGCGTTCTCTTCATTTAAAAGCGGGTAAGCCGGCGAGAAGGAGGTGGTGGTTTTGGCAGTGAGTGAGGGCGGGAGGGGTGAGTCGCCGGCTGTGCTGTGCTTTCCCGATCGCAGTGGCACTGCTGTTGGTGTCAGAGCTCGCCGCCTTGGTGGAGAGTAGGGAGGCTGTTGTGAGGTAATACGCGCGCATGCGCACTCGTGCGGCCACATCCCGACAGAAAAGGGATCAGGGAACACGCTTGTCGCGAGTGCACATGCGCGGGCTAGCATTTTACTATATAGATTACATTAGTGACTTCTATTCCGCCTGTACCTTGCAGTTCTAGGTGGATTACATCAGAAAATTACAGTCTTAAGGGGCTGGTTACATACCAGAGACTTAGAGGAGAAATTACAAGAAGGGTAGCAAACATAGGAGAGATTACGAGATGAGTAGAAATCAGAAGAAAACTGGACATTTATAGGGAAACTAGCTGATGCCCCGGCGTTGCACGGGTATTTAATTATAGCAATAACACTGTAAATGGATTAAAATAAAGATACTTTATAGTGGTGAAAGAAATTATTTTTTTACAGCTTTATAAAAAGTACAATATTCAAATTATAATGTGAAATATTTGACAAAATGAATACAATACAACAAACACAAAACTTGATTATAAACAACAATTTTAGTTTCACCTTCAGGAGCAAGAACATATAAATTCTTGGGTGAAGAGACCCCCAGAACATATCACCCCAGGTAGTGAGGGATCTGCATACCAAGTTTCGTTCAAATCGGTCAAGCCGTTTTTGAATTACTGTGAGAATGGCAGCTTTTTACATTTTTTCCATTGACATGAATGGGTGAAATCTGATGTTCTGTTTGTATCTCCGCCCACATGTGCAGGTGGGCCGCGAGACCCCCAGAACATATCACCCCAGGTAGTGAGGGATCTGCATACCAAGGTTCGTTCAAATCGGTCAAGCTGTTTTTGAATTACTGTGAGAATGGCAGCTTTTTACATTTTTTCAATTGACATGAAACATAGAAACATAGAAATAGACGGCAGATAAGGGCCACGGCCCATCTAGTCTGCCCACCTTAATGACCCACCCCTACCTTTCTCTGTAAAGAGAACCCACATGACGATCCCATTTTGTCTTAAAATCGGGCACGCTGCTGGCCTCAATCACCTGAAGTGGAAGACAATTCCAGCGATCTACCACTCTTTCGGTGAAAAAGTATTTTCTGGTGTCACCGTGCAGCTTCCCTCCTCTGATTTTCCACGGATGCCCTCTTGTAGCCGTGGGACCTTTGAAAAAGAAGATATCTTCTTCCACCTTGATGTGGCCCGTGAGATATTTGAACGTCTCGATCATGTCTCCCCTCTCTCTGCGTTCCTCGAGTGAGTATAGCCGCAACTTATCCAGCCGTTCCTCGTATGGGAGGTCCTTGAGTCCTGAGACCATCCGGGTGGCCATTCGCTGGACTGACTCCAGTCTCAGCACATCTTTGCGGTAATGAGGCCTCCAGAATTGTACACAGTATTCCAGATGGGGTCTCACCATGGATCTATACAATGGCATAATGACTTCAGGCTTATGATTGACGAAACCCCTACGTATACACCTTATGATTTGTCTAGCCTTAGATGAAGCCTGCTTCACTTGATTGGCAGTCTTCATGTCTTCACTGATGATCACCCCTAAGTCCCGTTCTGCTACAGTCCTTGCTAGGATCTCGCCATTAAGGGTGTAACTTCTGCATGGGTTTTGGCTGCCAAGGTGCATGACCTTGCATTTTTTGGTATTGAAACCTAGTTGCCAGATCCTAGACCAGTGCTCCAATAGGAGTAGGTCGTGCGTCATATTGTCGGATATTGAGTTTTTGATCGTTGCACTCCTTTCTACTACATTGCATAGTTTGGCGTCATCTGCGAATAACGTTATTTTACCTCGAAGCCCTTCTGCTAAGTCTCTTATAAAGATATTGAACAGGATCGGGCCCAAGACCGATCCCTGCGGCACTCCACTGATCACCTCTGTCATTTCAGAGGGGGTGCCATTCACCACCACTCGCTGAAGCCTGCCTCCAAGCCAGTTCTCAACCCATTTTGTCAAAGTGTCACCCAATCCTATAGAACTCATTTTGTTCAACAGCCTGCGGTGTGGTATGCTATCGAAAGCTTTGCTAAAGTCTAAGTATACGATGTCCAGGGGCTCCCCAACATCCAGCTTCCTCGTCACCCAGTCAAAGAAGCTGATCAGGTTGGATTGGCAGGATCTCCCCATAGTAAATCCATGTTGACGGGGATCCCGTAGATTCTCCTCGTTCATGATCGTATCCAATTGACGTTTGATTAGGGTTTCCATCAGCTTGCTCACTATTAATGTCAGACTCACCGGTCTATAGTTTGCAGCCTCCATTTTGCAACCTTTTTTATGGAGTGGAATGACGTTAGCCATTTTCCAGTCCAACGGGACTATACCCGTACTAAGGGAGAGATTGAAGAGCGCGGATAGTGGTTCCGCCAAGACATCACTTAACTCCCTGAGCACCCTGGGGTGTAGGTTGTCTGGCCCCATCACTTTGTTAACCTTGAGTTTAGACAGCTCACAGGGACCAACATGAATGGGTAAAATCTGATTTTCTGTTTGTAGCTCCGCCCACGTGTGCAGGTGGGCCGCGAGACCCCCAGAACATATCACCCCAGGTAGTGAGGGATCTGCATACCAAGTTTCGTTCAAATCGGTCAAGCCGTTTTTGCGTGATCGCAGCACATACACACATACATACCTCCGATTTTATATATATAGATTACAATTTAGGGGACTGGTTTCATAGTTGAGTCTTTGAGGAGAAAGGGCAAGATGAGTAGCAATTTGAGGGGGAATGTACGCAGGGAGGGGGAAGGAAAAGGGGACAGTTAAGATAACTGGATAAATTTTTTGAATAGCAGGGTTTTGATTTCTTTTCTAAATGATTTGAAGTCGCTTGTTGCTGTCAGTAAGTTAGTGATGAAGGAGTCTAGTCTCGCTGCCTGCGTTGCTAGTAGGTTGTCATACATCTTCATGCGCTGAGTACCTTTGAATGGGGGGTAGGAAAATGGGGTCAGAGTTCTCCTTTGTCTGGTTGTAAGGTTCCGATTTAGGCGATTATTTAGGTAGGTGGGGGCAGTACCGTTTATTGCTTTGAATAATAGACAGTATAATTTGAATTGAATTTGTGCTTGTATAGGTAGCCAGTGTAAATCTAGGTAGGTATTGGTGATGTGGTCAAATTTTCCAAGTGAATAGATCAGTCTGAGGGCTGTATTTTGTACAGTCTGTAATTGTTTTATCAAGTTTATGGGGCATGGTAGGTAGAGGATATTACAGTAGTCCACTAGACCTAGGACTAGGGATTGGATTATGAACCTATATTGCTGTTTGTCGAAGAATTTTCTTATTTTTCATAGATTGTGCATGGTTAGAAATGCTTTTTGAGTGGTCTTGTTGATTTGGACCTGCATTGTGCAGCATCTATCTATCGTCACTCCTAGGAGTTTAAGAGCGGACTGTATAGGGTATTTGGTGGCATTTATTTCCAATTCTGTTATGGATGGGGTTTTGTCCTTTTCAAGCAATAGAAATTTCGTTGTGTCCGAGTTCAGCTTCAATTTGTGGTCTATCATCCATTTTTCCACTGCTTCTAGTGTTTTTTTCAGATTATCTGTTGAAGTGTGATCTTGTGCGTCGAAGGGGAGGAGTATGGTTATGTCGTCTGCGTAGCTGAATGATGTTACATCTAGGTTATCTAGAGTGGTACCAAGGGAGGATATAAAGAGGTTGAAGAGCATGGGCGACAGTGGTGACCCTTGTGGTACTCCGCAGGGGTTGGACCAGGGGTCTGATTTAAGATCGTTTGTCTTTACTCTGTATGTTCTTGTTTTAAGGAATCCTTGGAACCAGTTGTATACCCCTCCTGAAATCCCCATGGCTTCTAGTATCTGAAGTAGTATGGTGTGCTCTACCAGGTCAAAAGCTGCAGAGAAATCGAGTTGAATTATCAGCATCCTTCTTCCTTTGCTAAGGTGCTGTCGAGCTGTGTCTAGTAGAATTACTAGTAGTGTCTCTGTGCTATGGTTTGTTCTGAACCTTGATTGTGAGGGGTGAAGTAGGTTGTAGTCTTCCAGGTAGTTGGTGAGGTATTGAGCAACAAGACCTTCTATTAGTTTAACGTATAATGGTATTGAGATGATGGGTCTATAGTTGGAGGGGGTATCTATTGGGCCTTTATGATCTTTCAGTATTGGGGTGATTATGATCTCTCCAAGGTCTTGTGGGAATTGACCTTCCGTGAGTGTGGTTTGGAGGCAGATATGGGGGACAGTTGTTCAGGTCACATGATGCTTGGCAGTATTTTTTGTAGAGTCAGTTCATGTCAGTCCATTGTACTACTGGGAAGTTGATCCAGGTCCTGTCTGCTGCAATGGCTTCTCCAATTGTAGGGTTTATTATTATCTCATCGAGGTGAGTTGGTATGTTGTTGAAGGTGGACCTGATTGTAGTGATCTTGCTTTTGTAGTGGTCTGCTAGTTGGGTGGCTGTTGGTGGGTGGTTTACTTGTGCGGCTAGGAGCGGCTTGGTATCAGTGAGGTTTTTTACTAGATTGAAAAGTTTTTTTGTGTCTGGGGCTTCTAAGCCAACTAGTTTGGAGTAGTAAGCTTTTCGTTTTTCCTTAAGTTTGATCTTGTATTGTTTAATTAGGCTTCTCTATTCCACTTTGGTGTGTTGGTTCTTTTTTTTCCAGATTCTTTTGAGCTGTCTGCAGCGCCTTTTTAGTTGGAGAAGTTCGGTGTCAAACCATTTGTCAGACATCCTGCAGATTCTATGTTTTAAATTTACTGGGGCTAGCTCATTCAGGATTGTTTCGCTTAAGATATGCCAATGGCAAATGAATTCTTTAATAATAATTTTATTTCTTATATACCGCTATACCATAAGTTCAAAGTGGTTTACAACAAGTTACATACAATGAGAGTAAGAGATGTTTACAACAAGATACATACAATGAGTGTATGAGATGTAAGGGGAACAGAAAAAGTACTTTCTGGGATACAACTTGCAAATGGAAGAAAACCAAGATGGTTTGAATCAAAAGGAAGTATCTAGTCAGAGATTGGGGAGTAAGGGAAAACAATTTGGATGGAATGCCTTTACAAATGGGAAGAAGGATGAGTTAATCTAAAATCAAGAGAATTGGGGAATTGGATGAGGATAGCTGAGGGGGATTGGGCAAGAATTGGGAATTAGAATTTGTTAAAGAGACGGGTCTTCAGTGATTTTCTGAAGTCGGTGTAAGAAGTGGCCTCAAGAATGGGTTTTACGAGCCATGTGTTCAGTTTGGCTGCCTGGAATGATAACATTCTGTCTAGGAACTTCTTGTAAAGACATGATTTCAGGGATGGGTTATTCTGCGAGAGCTCTTATTAGAGCTGTTGAGGATGAATTGAGAGGCGAGGTAAGTTGGTAGCATTCCAAAGATAGCTTTGTAGCTGATGCAGGCAAACTTTGTCATGCGCCTTTGTCAGCGCGCCGAACGGCTGCGCGCCATTGGCGCTGTTTGTCAGCGCGCCGAACAGCTGCGCGCCATTGGCGCTGTGGCTGTTTTAAAGTGTTCCCCTGGTGGATCGGGGGAGGGGCGACGCTGTGCTCTCACTCTCTGCTGGGCTCCCGATTTCTCTTGCTTTAGGGTCTATGGAGACGATTGCGGGGTCTGCTTTGTCCCAGAATATGGTGGGTTTGATTTTTTTTTTTTTTTTTTTGCTGGTTTTAAAGGAAGTTTTTTGGGGTTCGTGTTTATTGTTGCTTTGAGCCCAATTGATGTTGAAGGTATATTTGTAATGGTCTGACCAGAGGGAAGGGTGCCAGGCCCCATTAGAGATGTGGATATCTGGTGTATGGGGGTGTTGGGTCATGTATGCAGCAATATCAAGCTGGTGGCCCTTTTCGTGCGTGGATTGAGGGTTAAGAATTTGGTAGGAAAGTGCTTTGAGGTATGAGAGTATTCCATCAACTTGTTTGGAGGTGTGGTCTTCGAGGTGGAGGTTTATGTCTCCGAGGAGCAGGTTGTGTGTTGAGGTTAAAGAGTTCTGGAAGATGATGTCTTCGAGTTCATGTTTTGTGGTATTCCATTTTCCTGGTGTTATGTAGCAGAGTAGGCAGGTCATGGTGCCTTTGAGTGAGTCGTCAGATAGTTGGCAGGCTAGAAGATTCAAGTGGGGGATGGAGTATTTGTCTAGGACTTTTATGTTAAGATTGTTTTTTACTAGAATAGCCAGTCCTCCCCCCACGCTTTTTTTCTCGTCAGACCATCTCTAGTTTGTATCCCCTGGGACAGAATTCAGTTATGCAGGGGTCTGAGTCAGAGGTTAGCCAGGTTTCGGCTAGGAATAGGCAGCCTAGCTGGTCTTTAACTATCCAATCCTTTATTAGGTCAGCCTGTGGGCCAATTGATCTTATGTTCATGTATGCGCAGGAGAGGGAAGGGGGTTAATTATTATTATTATTATTTTAAATCGGGCTGTTATTTTGCATGTGTAAAACATGCAAAATAACCTGATTTTTTTAAAAAAATATATTTTAAAAAGCCAACAGAGCCCTGACAGCAGTGACAGAAGGCTACTTCTCCTGTCACTACTGTCAGGGCTCAATCCGATCTGGGAAGTCAGTTGGGGGTGTGCCTCCGATTGCCACCCCCCTCCCCCATTTGCATGCAGATGGTTGGTGAATCAGTCGGCCTGCCTCCAATCGCACACGGATCGGATACGGATCGGAGGGTTAGTGAATCTAGCCTTAAGAAAGAACACTTATTACCCAGAAACAAAAAAACAATACAATTTTACTACATAGTGGGATCACTCTACTAAATACTGCAGAGACCCATCTGACTCTATGTATAGTCACTGCCAGTCAGATGTCTCCACATATATTTATCACTACTTACTATACACTTAGCAGAGCTAAATATATGTGGAGAGGCATAATCGAAAGGAACGTCTAAGTCCGTTTTCGTCCAAGTCGCAAGTCATCCAAAGTAAAAAATAGTTTAGGACACATTTTCAAAAAATATGTCCAAATATTTTTTTGTTTCGAAAATCGTCTAACTATACATCCTGTCGATCTGATCATCCAAGCCGCTAAATTGTCTATCTTTATACCACATTTTCATCCAACTTTTCTCCAAAGTCAAAAATGCCTAGAACAAGCCCTGTTGGATGTGGGAAGGATCTGCAAAGTGATGGACTGAACACCCAGACATGGCACCTAAATAGTGGGGTACCTTACAGGGCACCGCTGTGAACTTCACAAAAAAGGGTGCCATGTCAACATCTCACTACAGCTCTCATATAGGTCATGGTGAGCCCCCAAAACAACTCCAGAATCCCCTAGACCCACTTATCTACCACCCTAATAGCCCTTATGGCTGCAGGAGCCACTTATATGCCAGTACAAAAGGGTTTTAGGGGTGTGTAGGGGAGTGCACATGTTTCAGTGTCAATGCAGTGATTACAGAGGCTTATGGGCATGGGGCCTTCTCTCTATGGGTCCCTAACCCACCCCCAAGATGACTTAAGCTGCCTCTGTGAAGGACGACTAGGCTTTCTTATGCCAGGTGGCCAGGTGATGTTGGTCTCGAGGCTGAATTTTAAAGGTGTGATTAATATTTTTATGGGGTTGGGGGGGGGACATCGGTGATCACTGGGGTAGTGTGTGTATGGGGGGGTCTGTATTATGTGTTTCCAGTGCTTATCTAGTGACTTTAGGTGGTTTTTGTGACTTAGACCATGTTTTAAATGGTCTAAGTTACAACGTCCAAGTTCCGTCTAGGCTTTGTTGTAAAACTTTTGGTTATACATGCTGTACGACTAAGTCTAAGCCTGCCCACATCCCGCCCAAATCCCGTCCTCGACACTCCTCCTGAAACACCCCGTTTAGCGGCACTATGAAGGCCTAGGTTGTTTAGAAATACGTCCAAAACCTGGTTTGATTATTGGCGCTTGGACGTCTTTCGTTCATGATCGTCCAAGTGCCGACTTAGGCCGGTTTTTGAACATTTTTCTCTTTCTCTTTAAACACCCTAGCCAGTGTTTAAATAAATCCTGCTGGCTGTGTCTGTATAAGCATCCCAGATATTTTAAAAACACTTATGACTTTGGTTCATCTATTTTTATTTGTGTGTATGTACAGGTACTTCCTCGGTGGAGAACTACATGTGCAGAATTCAAAATATAATCTATGTGACCTCTTTTCTTCCCCAGTCAAAACATATCCCCAGAATCAACTGCTCTAATGAGGCTGAAGGGAAGCATGGTGTAGTTCATCTGCATTAGTAGTTTCAGTTATTGAAGGAGCAGTTTTCAGACCACCAATTTATATGGAAATGTTCTCTAAAGGAAAAACAAAAAAATTGCCAAGCTAAGAGCTAAAATGTATCTGCTTTCGTGGCAGCCATAGAGTCCCTGCAGTTTCAAAATCTTTTTACCTCTTACTTGCTATTAGATTTTACAAAATCAATAAAGTGCATGTTCTCTTTCAGATCTTCCCTTTTAATCTTGTTTAGTTCATTGATAGTTGCAATTGTTTTGCTTTGTAGCTTTCTGAAAACAAAACTTTGCTTTAATGCTTTCAGCGTACAACGGTGATTTTTATCTACCTCAGCTTTCTACAATTGCAAAAAGTCTTTAAATACTTGCAAATTGTAAGAACCTTTTGACGGTTTAACATTACTGACTACTGCCCGTAACAAAACAAAGTGAACTTACAGTAATGACCTGAAAGTCTTTTGGATAGACTTGAACTTCAAAGAATAAGCCTATTAGTTTCTTTCTTGAATAACAGTGGAGAAATAAAGAATAATCTTGCAACCTTTCATTGACGTATTAAGGCATCACCTTGTTTAATATCTTGGCATTGTCCAAATACTGTAGGGCAAATAGTGTAGATAAACCATCAAAGGACATGTGGGAAAATGACATTTAAATAAAAGGGCTAATTGAAAAGTAATGAGAATGTTTTGTTTTTTATACAGAATCGGATGACTCCACAGGATCTGAACATTTTATTTTTCAAAGTAGCTTCCTTCCCATTCAATACATTTTTTGCAGTGCTTCAGAAATCATTCAAAGACATTCAGTAGACTTTGGACTACATTCACTAAGCCCACCAATCAAGTCCCGAACCCCTTGTGACCCCTTTGCGACTCTGACCCGATTCACTAACCTTCCTCCCGCACCTGATCAGATCCGTATATGCAAATGAAGGGGAATGGCATGAAAATGTAGGCAGGCAGCGATTCACTAAAAAAAAAACCTACTTTACTTAGAAATGTTAGCGCTTCTGTTGGTGTGTATGTGTGTGGGGGGGGACATTACAGAGGAAATGGCCTTTTTCTCTAAAAATTACTGTTTCCTCTGTAATGGGGGGGGGGGTGTCCCACACACACACCCTCGGAGCGCTTTAAAATAGTGTTGAACTCTAGTGCACTGACATCTTGGCGCGCTTGTCTGGCCAAGTTTGTCTCACGTGCTTTTGACTGGACACCCTTTTAGCGTTGTGGTATTTTTTCATTTCATCATCTGAAGAGAACTTTCCGTTCAGTTGTTTTTTCAGGGTTGGGAATATTTAGCAGTTTTAGTTGCAGTACTTGTTATTTGGATATTTGTTTCCATTCATTTTGTTGGTTACTCTTGTTTTTTATGCTTCTACTATTGCATTATTTGAGTTTTTATGCATTGTTTCTAATGTGTTTTACGCTTATGATCATATGTTTTAATGTATATGTGTTTTTAATGTTATGCATTTATTTTGTTAATGTTGTTACTTTCTTTATAGTGTCCCCTGATGAAGGTGTTTTAAACACCAAAACTGGGATCCTTGTTGGGACCTATTCTTTCTAATAAAAACTTTTAAAGTTAAGACTTCCACCTTGCAATACTACATATACACACATGATCTTGATTTGCCCTTGTCATTTTCAGTGCTTAGATTGGCACTGGCTTTGCTTCCAATTAGTGGAGTTGCCACATAAACACTACTAGGTTGATTTGCTTCCATTATTTCTGTACAGGATTCCTTTCTGTTTATCCCATGCATTTTTGAATGCAGCTATTGACGCCCGATGGTGAAATTGCTGTTCATTGAGCTGCGTCAGGGGTTGAATCTTCCTGTCTCACTTTTAGGGTCCACAAAATTGATCCTCATGCAGAACTGAAATTAAAATCACCTATTATTTTACAGTTGCCCAATTCTCCAGCTTCCCTAATCTCTGAAAACATTTCTTCATCTGTCTGCTCATTTTGTCCTGGGGAATGGTAGTATAACCCTACCTTTATATTCCTTCCCTTCACACATGGAATTAGAGATTGACACGGTGGCTGTTACCCGTGGTAAGCCACGGGTGACCACGGGTAACCTGCTGAAATGGGGGGGAAAACAGTGTTCACCACGGCTACGGCTACGCTGCCCCATGGAGCGGTGAATGGCCTTGTCTCCGCAGTTAAGGGAGGGAATGTGCACGGTCACCGATCGCATTCCCTCCCTCCTTACTGATAGCCACTAGCACCCGATTTCCGCCGCCGCCCAAGCATCTCCCTCATTACATTACATTGTGCTTGTTAACCGCATAACCACAAGTTCAACATGGTTTACAAAAGACTATTAACAGTAAACGTAATACAAAAGAATAAGTTAGTTAAACAAATGCTTGGAGAAAAGATAGGTATTTCAGCTGTGTTCTGAAATGTTTATATGAATCGGCTGTGAGCAATAATGCTCGAAATTCATTGTCGTGGGAAGCTGCTTGGTAGGCTAAAGTGTGATCAAGACATTTTTTGCTTCTACAGCCCTGAAAATAAGGAAAATTAAACAAAGGATGAGTTTTCTGCTGAGTTTATATAAAGCTAAAGAGAATCTATTGACCAAGTATGGAGAAGCTGATCCATAAAGGACCTTATAACAGAAACAACCCTCCTTAATACTTGAGCCTCCCTCCCTCCTTACTGATCGCTGCCGCCTGATCATCTCCCTTTCTTCCTCCCTGCCCCTTAACTTCACGGCAGGAAATTTCTAAATTTGCTTCCTACGAGCAGCCGGAGCATTGAAATCACGTGTGGCTACCATAAAGGTAATCTCTGACGCATCCGGAAGTTGCTTCAGACACAACCTTTCCTGCAGCCACACGCAACTTTAATGCTCTGGCTGCTCGTAGGAAGAAAATTTAGAAATTGACTGCCGTGAAGGTAAGGGGCAGAGAGGGAGAAAGGGAGGAAAGGTGGGATGGGAAAGAACAGACGCTGAAGGGAACTGGGGAAGGTGGAGTGGGGAGAAGATGCTTAAGGGAACTGAAGGAGGGAGGGAAGGTGGGGTGGAGAGGAACAGACACTGAAGGGAAATGGGGAAGAGAGAGTTGGGAGAAGACACTGAAGGGAAATGGGAAGGGAGAGAGGGAGGGAAGGTGGGATGGAGAGGAACAGACGCAGAAGGGAAATGGGGAAGAGAGAGATTCCAGACTATAGGGGGAGCGGAAGGAAGAAAATAGGTGCCAGACCAATTGGGGGAGGAAGGGGGAGGGTGAGATGGAAGGGAGAGGCACAGTAACAGAGGATGGAAGGAAATGAATGAGGAGAAGATGAGGAAAGCAGAAACCAGACAACAAAGGTGGAAAAAAAAAAATATATATATATATTTTTTTTTTTTTTTCTACCTTTATATATATTTGCTTTAGGATAAAGTAGTATATTAGTTGTGTTGATAAAAATTTATAAACAAAGCCCTGCCAGCTGAACATCTTTCTCTAGTTCAGCAGCCCTAACTTTGATTTATAAGGAACGAATAAGCTAAATATTGCAGTACTGAGGCTTGTATGGATGCTACGGGGACAGTGGTTGCAGGGACGGGAACAGGGTCGGTGGTCAGGGGGACGGGGTGGTGATGGGGACAAATATTTTCCCTCCGTCATTCTCTGCATTGTGTTTCTATCCATAAGGATTCCACACTGCTATCTATGTCATGCAGAATGTTTATTTGATTTGACTCAATTCCCTCAAACATACAGCGCAATCCCCCTCCCCTTCCAATTTGATCTATCAAGACAGGCACCGAAAGCACCCAGGCGATGGCTACGGTCTTCGCACAGATGGAAGGGAAGTCAGGACGGAGGACAGAGGTCTCTGTTCAGACCGAGGCCATCCCCTCAAAGACGTCTACAGTCTCCACACAGACGGATGCAATGGATCAGCCAGATGTAAGCCTTTTGCTAGAGCTGAGGAGCCTGAGAGAGGAGGTTCAGCGCTTAAGATGCATCCGAGATGACGAGACCTTCATCGACGGTGTCATCCAGGAGCTGTCTCAGATCGCCGAACAGGGGCCTGACAGAACCATCCTAGAGACACCCAAAGCATCTAAACCTGCAAACTTGAGACCAACCGTTGGAATACAGGAAGTGGCTGGGGATGCTGATTCCTGGCAGCTGGTTACTTCCTCCACTGGAAAACGCAGAAAACCTTACTCTGTCTCTTTCTCTCACATACAGGGCGGCTCTACATCGACACCACAAATCACCCTGAGGAACAGATAACAGCTGCTACAGGAAGGCCCTGATAACGAGGAACAGGAAGTTGTTCAGCGGAAGGTTCCAGTTCCGGAGTCAACAGATCAGCCCACCCCTAAGAAGCTCAGAGTGGTGGTCATCGGGGATTCGCTGCTGAGGGGCATCGAGGGTCCAATTTGTTGATCAGATCTGCAATCAAGAGAGGTCTGCTGTCTGCCAGGGGCCAGGATCCGGGATGTAACCACTTGCCTGGACAGACTCATCAAGCCCCGGGACCACTTCCCCATGATTCTCATCCACGTCGGAACCAACGACACTGCCAGGAGGATCTCAGAGAGCATTCCTGAAGACTTCAGAGCCCTGGGTGAGAAACTGAGGAGGATGGATGCACAGGTGGTCTTCTCCTCGATCCTCCCAGTAAGGGGCAAGGGCAGTGCCAGGGAGGATCGAATCCAGAGAGCAAATGACTGGCTGCAGGGATGGTGCAAGGAGATGAACTTTGGGTTCTTGCACCATGGAGAGGCATTGCAAGGACTATAAGGACCAGACAGGCTACACCTGACTAGAAGAGGGAAGAACGTCCTCGGACACTGTCTAGCCCGCCTACTACACAGGGCTTTAAACTAGGTAAGTTGGGGGAGGGTACAGGCACAAACAACCCACCGGGCGAGCTAAGCTGCCAATACCTTTTTGAGACTAAGGAAAGTAAACACTGCATTTCTGGGTCAGGGGGCGAGTATACATACTTTCAAGGCTGGGGTTGGCTCACATTATAATTCTGGGTCACTTTGTAATTCTGGGTCTAAGGGGAGTACACATTGTAATTCTGGGTCTAGAGAGAGTACACATTGTAATCTTGGGCCCAGCGAGAGCACATACATTGCAAGTTGCACTAAAGGAGTTCAGGTAGCCCAAGCGGGTATACCCCCACAGGGCACACACATTTCCGAGTCTGGGATAGGAACACACTGTAGTACTGGGTCTGGGGAGTCCGGTATAGGTGCACGTTGTAGCTCTGGGACTAGGGAAAGTTCAAAACGTGTGAAAGGTGTCCAAGTAGTTCAAGCAGGAACATCCCCACTGAGACATAACATACATACAACATGGAGGGCTATGTATGTAAACGCCCACAGTCTGGGAAACAAGATCCTGGAATTAGAAACAGAAATGAGGAATGCCGACCTGGATGTGGTGGCGATATCCGAGACCTGGCTCACGAACTCCCACGGGTGGGACATGGTCATACCGGGTTACAACTTGCTCCACCGGGACAGGGAGGGCAAAATGGGAGGAGGTGTAGCATTATATACTAAAGATGACTTTAAAGTCACCAGAATCACAGATGTCCAATACACTGGGGAATCCCTTTGGGTAAACTTGGCCAGAGGGAAGGACAAATGCCTGTATCTTGGCGTAATGAACAGACCCCCTAGACAACAAGATGACCTAGATATGGAATTAATCGGAGATATAGAGAATATCACCTTGCGTGGGGACACAGTATTGTTAGGTGACTTCAACATGTCTGATGTGGACTGGGACACGCTTTCCTCTGCTTCCGGCAGGAGCAGGAGACTATTAAACTCTATGAAGGGAGCAAGACTCAGGCAATTGGTGTTAGAACCAACAAGGGATCAGGCAATTCTGGACCTGATACTTACCAATGGAGAAAGTGTCTCAGAGGTCTCGGTGGGCGACACATTGGCCTCCACTGACCACAACATGGTATGGTTCAATCTCAGGAAAGGTTTCACTAAATCTACCACACTGACCAAGGTCCTCAAATTCAAGGACACAAACTTCAAAGAAATGGGAGACTTCGTTCACCAGGCACTACAAAGCCAAGCAGGAATCGATTACGTGGAAGAAATGTGGTCGACTTTAAAAGCCACCATACAGGAAGCAACAACCCGCTATGTTAAATCAGTAAGTAAACGGCGAAGAAACAATAAGCCTCAATGGTTCTCTGCGGAGATTTCGGCCATCATCAAGGAGAAGAAAAAAGCATTCATCTCTTACAAACTATCAGGGAAACAGGACTCTAGGGAAGTCTATCTGGCCAAGTCAAAAGCCGTAAAATCAGCAGTTAGAGAGGCCAAATTCCGCATGGAGGAGTCTCTAGCGAAGAACATCCAAAAAGGGGATAAATCCTTCTTCAGGTATATCAGTGATAGAAATAGAAACTCAGGCGGGATAGTACGTCTTAGGAGACCAAACGGAGACTTTGTAGAAACGGACTCGGAAAAAGCCCAACTGCTAAATGAATACTTCTGCTCAGTATTCACCCGCGAGGCGCCGGGACTCGGCCCTCAGCTACAGACAAGGGTTGACGCAGTTGACCCATTTAGTAATTTCAAGTTTACACCGAGCGATGTCTACTGCGAGCTGTCCAAGCTTAAGGTTAACAAGGCAATGGGACCTGACAACCTACATCCCAGGGTGCTCAGGGAGTTGTGTGATGTCTTGGCAGAACCGCTATCCGAGCTCTTCAATCTATCCCTTAGTACGGGTCACTTCCCGTTGGACTGGAAGACGGCTAACGTCATTCCACTCCACAAGAAAGGATCCAAGATGGAGACGGCAAACTACAGACCAGTGAGTCTAACATCAATAGTGAGCAAACTAATGGAAACTCTAATCAAACGCCATTTGGATATGATCCTGAACGAGGAGAATCTACGGGATTCCCGTCAACACGGATTTACTAAAGGGAGATCCTGCCAATCCAACCTGATCAACTTCTTTGACTGGGTGACGAGGAAGCTGAATGTTGGGGAGTCCCTGGACATTGTATACCTGGACTTCAGCAAAGCATTCGATAGCGTACCACACCGCAGGTTGCTGAGCAAGATGAGTTCTATGGGATTGGGCGATACCTTGACGAAATGGGTTGGGAAATGGCTTGGAGGTAGGCTTCAGAGGGTGGTAGTGAATGGCACCCCCTCCAAAATGACGGAGGTGATCAGTGGGGTGCCGCAGGGCTCGGTCCTGGGCCCGATCCTTTTCAACATCTTTATAAGAGACTTAGCAGAAGGGCTACGAGGTAAAATTACATTATTCGCCGATGACGCCAAACTGGGCAATGTAGTGGGCAAAAACACAACGGACATAGATTCAATGCCCGACAACATGATGTATGACCTACTACTGGAGCGCTGGTCTAGGTCCTGGCAACTCAACTTCAATGCCAAAAAATGCAAAGTCATGCACCTGGGCAGCCAAAATCCATGCAGGACTTAAATCCATGCAGGACTAACAAAAACTGAAGCAGAACGAGACTTAGGGGTGATCGTAAGTGAGAACATGAAGACTTCCAATCAAGTGGAGCAAGCTTCATCCAAGGCAAGGAAAATCATAGGTTGTATTCGCAGGAGTTTCGTTAGCCGTAAGCCTGATGTCATTATGCCATTGTATAGATCCATGGTGAGACCCCACCTGGAGTACTGTGTGCAGTTCTGGAGGCCGCATTACCGCAAGGATGTGCAGAGACTTGAGTCGGTCCAAAGAATGGCCACCAGGATGGTCTCGGGACTCAAGGATCTCCCGTACGAGGAACGGCTGGATAAATTAAAGCTATACTCACTCGAGGAACGCAGAGAGAGGGGTGACATGATCGAGACATTCAAGTATCTCACGGAACAAGGGGGCATCCGTGGAAAATCAGGGGCGGGAAACTGCACGGGTACACCATAAGAACATAAGAACATAAGCAGTGCCTCCGCCGGGTCAGACCATAGGTCCATCCTGCCCAGCAGTCCGCTCCCGCGGCGGCCCAAACAGGTCACGACCTGTCTGAATCACCAGAAGGGGCCCCCTTGCCACCTTGGTTTCCCATTGAGTCTTATCTTCCCATCGAAGTCCTAACCCTCTGGTCTTGCACATGCACTACCTGGTTGGGTTTCTATACTTATTACCTGGTTTGCTTTCTATACCTGTGTTACATCCCGGCACCTCTCTCAGTATCCCACGATCCCTTTATCCCTCAGGAATCCGTCCAATCCCTGTTTGAATCCCTGTACCGTACTCTGCCTGATCACTTCCTCCGGTAGCGCATTCCAGGTGTCCACGACCCTTTGGGTGAAAAAAAACTTCCTTGCATTTGTTTTGAACCTATCTCCCTTCAGTTTCTCCGAATGCCCCCTCGTACTTGTTGTCCCCTTCAGCCTGAAGAATCTGTCCCTATCCACCCTCTCTATGCCCCTCATGATCTTGAAGGTCTCTATCATATCTCCCCTGAGCCTCCTTTTTTCCAGAGAGAAGAGCCCCAGCCTATCCAACCTCTCGGCGTACGGGCAGTGTTCCAGCCCCCTTACCAGTTTCGTTGCTCTCCTTTGGACTCTCTCAAGTACCGCCATGTCCTTCTTGAGGTACGGCGACCAATATTGAACGCAGTATTCCAGATGTGGACGCACCATCGCTCGATACAATAGCATGATGACTTCCCGCGTCCTGGTTGTTATGCCCCTCTTTATGATGCCCAGCATCCTGTTGGCTTTTTTCGAGGCTGCTACGCACTGCGCAGATGGCTTCAGTGATGCATCTACCAGCACACCCAAGTCTCTCTCTAGACTGCTGTTTCCCAGCAATGCCCCCCCCCAATTTGTAGTTGAACAACGGGTTCCTTTTCCCTATATGCATGACCTTGCATTTTTCCACGTTAAAGCGCATTTGCCATTTGTTTGCCCAGTCTTCCAGCTTGTCCAGGTCCCTTTGCAGGTCCTCACACTCCTCCCTGGATCTAACTCTGCCGCACAGTTTGGTATCATCTGCAAATTTTATAACCTCGCACTTTGCCTCCTTTTCCAGGTCATTGATAAATATGTTGAAGAGTAACAGCCCCAGCACCGATCCCTGTGGCACACCGCTCGTGACTCCCCGCCAGTCAGAATATTGTCCCTTTACTCCGACCCTCTGCAGTCTACCCGACAACC